>NC_053402.1:24322055-24622055 GCF_016859285.1 Xiphias gladius | reverse complement strand
ATTTTAAAAACTTAAAAATTAGCATAACAACATAAATATTCCAACTGCAGTAGTAGTAATAATAATGATAGCATCTATTTTTGTCTGCCTCTAGTACAAATGGGTTTAACTCACGGGACAAAATAATCATTATTATTACTCTAACACAGTCTCAGAGTTAGTGCTTCTATGTACACTGGTAAGTACAATGCAAGTCAAAAGTGTTTGGACAGTGAACAATCTTCAGCATACCTGCTACATTTACACAGGTATCTTACATTTATAAGCATTTATATAAATAGGTAGTGTGCATGTTATTCATACAAATGCCGTCTGTACACAAGTTCCATGCACTGAATTGTACTAATTTGTAATGCACGTGTACATCTTATCTACAGATGCAGAACAAACCGTGGGGAGACAGGTGTAGGTGCAGATAAGCTGTCAGCGCTGCGCACGCACTGACAGACACATCCATACAGACAGACACACACTTTCAGCTAACTCAACAATACTCTCTGGTAGCGTCTCATTTAAAAAAAAAAAAAAGAACACTCCAACATTTTGGAGAGTTTCTCATTTGCCGTTTCAGCGGCGAGTGAGACGAGAAGACTGATGGCGTCGTGTCTGCGTGATCAGTACAGAGAACAGTCCTGGATTCGGTCGGTCTAGTTTGGCACAAAAAACTGGGAGCAGGGAGGAAACAAGTCTATCACGTTGCATCCTTTCAGCAGGTTAACCATCAACCCCTTGGAGAGCTGAAGTCGACATAAATTCATCTACCGTCAGATGATATTTTTAACTGCTGTATCTGTCCGCTTAACATCCCTGGGTATATTAGGTCAGTGATTCCCAACCGGGACCGGGACTACGTGTACACCAAGGTGTACTACTGCAGTTGTCAAGGGGTATTTGAAAAATCAGAAATAATGATGTGGTAATACGCATTCCCACTTTTTTGTGTTTAGGAGGAAAATAAATGCATTAATTGGATTAGATATTGGTGTGACGCTGATCTTCAGTATATTCTTTGTCACAGTAACCAATGACCTACCGACGATGAGGAGCCGACTGCACAAACCTGAGTCTACACTTTACAGATGTGCTCCGATCGTGAGCGAGTGAAACTGATCAAAGTGAGCAGAGAAGCGGAGATAAGTCGCCTAAAATAACGGGTAACTGGCTGAAATGTCTAGTGGTTGCTTCTCCAAGTAGTATTTAAAATTACTGTAAAAAAAATATCCACTTTATATAGTTAAAGGTGTTCTATAATATCCACTGGCTTTATAATAATAAAAAATATCAAAAAAAGTGTGAAATCAGATTTGGAACAGGAGTTGTCAAAGGAAGTATTTGAGCTCATCAGACGAAAAAAGGCTGAAAACCTCTGCATTAGGAAACGATGCGAATCAACGAGCAGGGCTGTTTTATGGCAGCAATGGAGTTTTAGAGGATTTGCTGCATCAGTGTCAGGCATTTAATTTGTTGGACCAGCCAAAAACAGACATCCCTGTCTTAAGTTTCCATTAAACGGGATTTTCCAGAAAATGTTATATGTTGATATCACAATATGAAATAAATGACATATCCTTTGATAGAGGATGTTATGGCCCACTCCAACCTGGGTTTTATTCAGAGGTGGAAGAGGTGAAGCTGACAACCTCATCAAGACAGGACCTTTGAAATGCAGCGTGTAGTCACTGCTCACAGCAGGTTTTTGCTTTCCTTTTTTTTTCTTCTGTACTGTGTTGGTTTATTATTTTATATCAATGAGCGGAGGTTAAGTAACAGCAAAACCTCTGTGCAACGTGAGGCGGTTCAACAGCAGCTCAAACTACATCCTCAGAAATGATCTCACAGTTGAATCAGCACCTCTTTCAAACCGCTTCAACACAAACTGAACATCAGAACCTTCATGAAGGGGATTTATTACAGGACTGTTGGATTAGAGTGGATCAGTTTTAGCCAGGTGTACCTAATAAACTGACAGAGTAACTCGCAATTGGCTGGTAAAACTATAATGTCTCGTTCTTTTTTCCTGTGCTTGTCAGTTACACACAGCATGTAAAGGTGACTAAGCTAAACGTTTTTTCCTGCTTCCAGTCTTTGTGCAAAGCTTGAGAAAAAAATAAAAAATACAAAAAAGGAGCTACTTCTGTACTGACCACTGAGCAAACTGAGTAATCCATCAATCTTCTCCTCTGACTCTAGTCAGGACAACACACAAGCGCATGTCCCAAAATGTCAGACTGTTCCTTTAAGAAGATTAAAGGGCAGTGGTAGAGTTGTCTTGGGTCCACCCAACAAAAAGATGGCAGTGTTTTTTTTGTTTTTTGTTTTATTGTCATATACAGAATCTTATCACTACAAATAAAAGAAATATGTTTTCAAGAACTCTTCCCTTGGTCGACTCCTGTGCTGTGCTCTCCCCGATCCCCCACCCCGCTGAACGTATGAAACACTTAGAAATCAAAAACTGGGTTTACAATTTACCGTTATTTACATAGTTACAGTGGTTTTTAAAGCACCGCTAGCCAAGTGGAAGCTCCACAACTGTTGCCAGTTGCTCAGTTCGATACAAACTGAGAACCAAAAAACATCAATTTCAGCGTCACCTCAACTTATACCAGCTCTGACAATGAACACCTGAAGGTCTCGGCCCGAACCTGAACCAGAAACAGGTCCCAAAGGCGACTCGCGTCCCCTGCAGTTAAACCAACTTACTACAAAGTCAATACTGTGCAATGGATTCAATGTGTTTGAACAAATAGACTCAAGGTTTTTTTGTGTTTTCTTGGATCTTACTCGATTCGACTCGTTCATTTTGGAAACCCATGGCTCATTTTCACACGTGGACGTGTTATTTGTCTGGCCTCGTTTTTTTGGACTGCGTTGTTTCATCACCATTACTGTGCAACTCACCCCCGACTACTGATCCTCAGGGTTTTTAATACTTGTGTGTTTCTGTATCATAAACCCTCGGCTGCTTATGACTCACTAAAAGGCATCCTCTCTTTCTTTTCACTTCAAGAAAGGAGAGCTTAAAATTTACTCTTAAAATATCTGGGTATGTTTTTTGTTTTTGTTTTTTTAACGATCAATTTTACTTTGCTCCAGCTCTGTGGAGCCTTTTCACACCAAAATTAAAACTAACCTCTCTGTGTGAAGTGGGTGTAGTTCTGCTTCTGTCCTCTGTATTGAGCTCAAACTCCTTGTAGCCCCGTTGGTTGCTCTTCTTTACAGAAGCAGAACGACGCTCTCGGATCGGATCAGAGAGCAGAACTCAGGCGGTTTCATGAGTAGGAGAGGTGAGAGCCGTTAGAAATGTGAGACGTGACCGACGTGCTCCGGCTGAGCCCTCCGTCGCTCCCCCCGCTGCCCCCCGGCCCCCCTGAGGCCGTCCTCCTCAGAGGCTGGGGGCTGTTCCTGAGGGCCATCAGACTGGGGCCCCTGACGCTCAGGCCCCCGCCTCCGTAGCCTCCCTGTGACGATGATGAGGAGGAGGCAGAGGAGGGAGGAGAGGAGGTGGAGAGGGAGATGGGGGGAGGTGGAGGTGGCGGTGGAAGCAGAGCCAGGGACTGGGAGGAGGCGTGGGTGGAGAGGTGGTGGTGGCCCTGGGAGTGATGGGAGTAGTGGCCCCCTCCTCCCACCCACTCCCTGGCCCGGTCGCGCTCCCGGCTTTCGCGGTCGTGGCCGTCGCGGTAGAGCTGCGGCGTGCTCTGGTGGTGTTGGTAGTGCTGGGGGAGGTAGTGCTGCTGGTGGTGGTGGTGGTGGTGGGAGGAGGAGGAGGAAGAGGGGTGCCCCCTGCCGCTCTTGTTCAGCTCGCTGTCCCTGCCGAGGCCGTGGGGGGAGTTGATGGACTCGGCGCGGCTGAAGCCTCCTCCGCCGTGGTTCTGACTGCGCCAGGACGGAGTCGCCACTGAGTTCTGCACGCTGTGGCTCCAGTGGCTGCCCGAGCGGGGGACGGGCCGTGACGGCCAGCCGCTGGACCCCGACGACGGGCTTGGGGTCGGGTAGCCCTGGTTGAAGGCCTCGGCCGGGATCCCGGTCAGCGCCATGTTGCTGAAGCCGAGCCGCATGCTCTCCGAGTCGAAGGCCTCGATCTCGTGAGCCTGACGCTCGAGCAGAGTCCGGATTCTCTCTGAACGCTCGTTCTGCAGAGACAGCATCTCCTCCTCGATCTGACAGAAACCAGAGACATTAGCAATGGATTCACCACAACAACAAAGTTTCTAGAGCTGAAACGATTAGTCAATTAATCAAACTGTCAATTAATGGAAACTTTATTTACAGGGCAGGTGGAACCAGAACAAAAAAAGCACACAACTGTAAAATGTCTTGACTGAATGTGTAGCCATTGTTACGGGTTCTGCTCTGGTTTTCACTGTTCTCTGCTCTTTTTGGAGAAGAGCTCCTTACATTAAATTTGAGCACTGCTCAGGAGGTGAGACTAAATCCAAGTTTCGTGTACTTTCATGGGTTGCCGGTTGTGCTGTCAATTGTGATCGCTCGTGCCACAACGGATACCGTTTTGCATACATAATAATTGGCAGAGAGGCTGCATGTCAAGAGCCACTTCACTGTACACACGTAAAACAATTCATTTAAAAAGGCTCTGACGTACGAGTCGTTAAATAGAAAGAGAAAAGAAAATGAAGAGTAGCCCCACTTCTTCCTCCGTTGTCAGTCACAGTGCAGTGAGTCGCATTGTCACCTTTTGGTCGTGTTCATCTGAAACACTTTTGTTTTGTACAATACGGTGGAGACACAAGGCAGAACCTGGAACCCAAAGTTTTTAAAAGTTCGTGTTATGGGTCATTATGCTTCCGCAATGGAAACGGGGCTTTAGTGTGGACATGGCCAAACTGGGCATTTGCTGTCCAACACTGACCTACACTTACCCTCACCTAGTTGGCTACTGAGTTTTTATCCAGCCAGACAAGCAGTAAACCAGCAGTCAACCATTATAAAACACTTAAAAGTTATAGGACAGTGTTGTGTCTGGGTTAAGCCCAGTGTAACAGAGTCACAATGTGAACTAGCTTGCAGGAATTCTTACCCTTTGCTCCAGCAGCGCTCGGCGGATGGACACCCGCTGCTCCAGGTCCTTCGCCTCTCGTTCGTGCTGGGTGTCGGTGTGGATCTTGATCTTGCTTTGATAGGCGTTCAGCAGCTCCAGCTCCTGCTGCAGCTGCATCCGCAGCACCTGGTACTCCGCCTCCTGGGTCTCATCCAGCCGCAGCTGCGGGGACAAACAGGGACGAGCCTCGGTATCAGTAGGGCACAATCTGTTCTGAGTGCTGACGCGACAACCATTATGAAAACAGCAGGACAACATGTCTCTGCGACCATCAGATTTGACGCGCAGAAATCTTTGGAACTACTTTTCCCTGGCATGACTATGATGGTCCTGATTTTGATCAGGTTTTACTTTCTTCCCTTTTTTAGTAAGACAGAAATGTTACTGTGTGAAAAATTCGCTGAACTCATTCAGCACTACTGTTGTGTATATGGCTGAAAAATGCAAACTCTAACGCTGCTGCTGCTGTTGTCACTTTGGTATCTTACTGTCTTATGTTTGTCCTTTCACTGGTTTCAGAACGTCTTGCTTTGCTTAGAGATAATTTATTACACCGAGCTGTGCGTAACATACCTGTTAATTTACAGATTTAGAGAATTAGAATGAGCATGAAACAATTAAAGCCTGATCCAAAAGTTGGTGCCTTTTGTTGATCTACCAGCTGCTGACGCTGACATGCGTCATTTTAGATCTGAAACAATTAATCAACTAGTCAACGGACAGAAAATCAATCGGCAACAAGTCTGATAACTGATTATTCCTTTAAGACCTTTATCAAGGAAAAATAAAACAAAAACAAAAAATTTGTTTGCAGCTTCTTAAATATAAGGATATGCGGCTTTACTCTCTTTTATAGCAACGTAAATTAAATGTTTGAACTTGCGATGGGCATTTACCACTATTCTAATTTCATTTTCAGCCATTTAATTATCTATAACTATTAATCATAACAATAATTGATGGATTACTCAATGAAAAAAAAATCATTAGTTGTAGCCCCAGTTCATGATTCGATTCTTATTTTTCTCCCAGCTTCGTTCTGATCAACACACTGAGGCGGCGCTGATGCTGTGAAAAGGTGCAGGTGTAGAAGGTGCGCGGAGGTTTCCTTGCCTTACTCACAGCCTGTGTGGACAGCATGTCGTTGATGGAGTGGTCGTACTGCTCGGCCAGGATGGCCAGCTTACGTGTTTGCTCCTCTTTGAGGCGTTTGAGGACGGCTTTGTGGTCGGATTTCGGAGTGCTCTCCAGCAGGTGGTTCCTCAGGGCTTTGTACTGACGAGTCTGGATCTTACAGGTCTCCTGGAACTGACGCTTAATCTGCAGCTCTTTGGACTGGAACAAGGAGTTAGAAAAATCACATTAGAAAAAAAAAAAAAAAAAAAAAAAAACCTTAACTTTGGGGGGTATTGACATTTTATTTTAACGATTTGATCATAACTTTGATCATAACATTATCTTTGATTGATTATAAGGTCAGAAATCTGAGGACTGAAGTGAATTCTTTTCAGTTCTGGTTCGATCACAGTCCCTTCGTACCTTGAGGCTCTTGGGCTGCTGGCGGACCTCCATGGCGTGTTTCTGTCTTAGCTCTTGTTCGCGACGCTTGTTGTACTCCATCTGGTTGGTCAGTTCAGTCTGGTGTTGTGTTCGGATCAGTTCGGCCCGAGTTCGTTGCACCGAGCTCAGCTGCCTGAACTCCAGCTCCTGGGTGGACTCGTGGTGTCGCAGCAGCATGGCGCACTCCAGATCCTTCTGGGTCTGCTTCTTGTTCAGGTCCTGGTGGGGGACGAGACACAAGTCAGACAGAGTTTTTTTTTTTTTTGTTTTGTTTTTAAATTCAGTCAGAGAGAAAAGAGAAAACCACTCAAAAAAAAACTGTCTCAGATGAGTGAAGTACATCTCCAGTTTTTTTTTAACCCTGAGGAGATTCGGGGTGAATTTCAGCTCTGAGCACGCTCTGTTGTACCTCTCTGAGCAGGTCCTGTTCCAGGTTGTGGCGAGCCAGCAGCATCTTCCTCTTGTACTGCCGACACTGCAGCTCGTAGTACTGCCTCTGCCTCCTGAGCAGGCTGGCCTCCTCCTCCGCCTGCATCTGCTGCAAACACTCCTTCTGACGGATCAACCACTCCTGCTTCTCACGCTTCGGAGTCGACTGGTTCTCGCTCAGCTCCTGTTTAGCGCAGGACAAGGAAAACTAGAATTTACCTCCCCGTGGTTGTTTGCCTCTGTCAACCAGTCAAGTTGCAGTTTACATCCATGTCTGTCTAGAATCTTATGTAGTGAAGACTGAAATAATTTAATAATAAAGATATTAAGTGTATTTTATCCCAATTTGTGTATGAATTCTTGAGTCAGACACAGACAGGTGGACTGTCCCTCCCACCGCTGCAAGAAATAATGGATTAATCCTGGAAGGCTATTGATGTAGTGCTCGCCCGCTTATGAAAGTAACAAGGGCAACTGTCCGACCAATGAGAATTTGGTCAGATGAGAGCATATCGACCGGGAGACCACACCCCTAAAAACACAGGTGTTGGTAGTCTGATAGTTGCTGAGGATAGAAGAGTAATGTTCAACATAGGTTAATACTATGAGAATATCCTGTAACTATGTGTTTTAGTATGTAGCCATGTTATTTTTATTTTTGACAGCAGATACCTGTATTTGTTGAATTAATTTGTAAAATCCCGCATCAACACGCATGTCTTCCAAACCCAAGGAGATTTGTTACATGGGTTAGCAGCTACTTAGAGGAACAGCTCAATAATTTGGACAATACAAATAATGTCACATCGAATCCTTGGAGTTGTTGGAAGGTATATCTTTCACTTTGATGGAGCTAGGCCATTAGCCTCCCCTCGGACCCATTTATGACATCAAACTCATTTGATTCTGGGTGAGATGGCAAAAAATACTTAAAAAAAAAAAACAAAAACAGATTTCTTTCTAATGCCCTTCTACACTGTGCTATTTTTGTCTGACCCAGATTAAAGTTGTTAAATTGACTACATTTATGTAAAAGATTTTGCCCAAAGTACTTTGCAATGTGTCTCTGATTCACACCGATGGCAGCGAGCTACAAGTCTACGCAAGGCACTTTAACTTTCACCTAAACACTGGGAGCAACTGGGGTTTAGTGTCGTGCTCGAGGACACTTTAATATGTGGACAGGAGAAGCCGGGGGTTAAATCGTTAACCCTGCCAGTAGTGCACAACCCTCTGTACGTAAATGCTGCCTTTCAATGCCATAAAGTCAGTAACATGTAACACAGCGCGCTCTGCTTTGGAAAGCATCGTCCAGCATCAACAGTGGTATCTGGATATGTGGATTGTTGGTTTAGTGTGACCTCATACCTCTTTCAGCTGCTCCTTGCGTTGGCGATACTGGCGTTTCTGCGACTCCAGTAAACTGGTCAGTTCCTTCTTCTGCTGGCCCAGTATGTGCTGCTGGAACTTCTTCTCCTCTGCCAGAGCTGCTTTTGTCTGCAGGACACGTAAAGAGGCCAGTTTTTGTCATTTAATGCCGCTTCCAGGCACTCTAATGAGAGGATTTGCTGTTTTTTCAGTTTTACATCATTATAAACTCAACACCTTTGGGTGTTAAGTTAAACCTTAGTCTGTGCTGGATGAAAATCTATAAACCAAAATGGGAGAGTACAGTACTTCTCAACAAGATCTCATTCTCCTACACACGTCCTTCAGGTGTGGATTAGACAACATGTAATTTTAATGGATAAGGCTGGCGATAGTCTCTTACTGGCAACAAATCCGATGAAAAGACCAAAACCAAAAATGTGTTGGTCAACATTGGCTGTAAAACTTCAGAACATGTTACAAATATATAGCCTCATTTTTAAACGTTAGAATATCACCAGACTCTACCAAAGTCAAAACATTTGAATTCTGCATTTACAAAACAACTGTACTTAAGAGAAACCATGTGAACAGGGTTTTCAGGTAAACAGGGTACTGGTGTGAATATGCTGAGTCTGCTGACATATTGAACCGTGTCTCAGTCTGTCACCTCTTTCTCCAGGATGGCCTGGTGCTTCTTGGACAGCTTGTCGGCCTCGGTGGAGAAGCTGTTCCTCTGGTTCTCCAGTTCTTTGTCCAGCTTCAGCTGGTGCTCATCCATCTCCGCCTTCAGCTTGTTCTCCAGCCCCATCAGCTGCTTCTGGTGCTGCCGCCTCATTCGCTTGTATCCGGACATCTGCTCTCGCAGCGCTGAGCCCTGCTCGTGTTCCTGGATCTGACGGGTCACCTGGAGGACAGAGATAAGAAAAAGATCAACACCGATGTTTGAGAATAGGAGTGAATCAGCTGTCCAGCAGAGGTCTGAGAAAGCAGATATGAAACCTGCTACACCTGCTGTAATAGCCGGTATACGGTACACAGATGTCCAAGAGCTGCAGCATGAAGGTATCTGTTTTGGAATCTGGACCTATCTTAAAAAGCATCAGGACTATAACATCACAGCTGTCAGCTACACATGACAGCTTTGAGTGACAGTGTACTAGGGAAAGAGAAACTAGAAAAATCAATAAAATACACAAATGAAGTCATGGTCATCTGCCCTTAAACCATGAAATAGTGGTTGGGTTTGTATGCTCACTGAGTTGACAGCACACTACACCACGGTCGAAGCTGCAAGGGGGATGAGGCCCTGCTGAGTAAACTTACCAAGGAAGCAGTTCGGATTGTGGCAAAGTGGTCACGGTTGCGATAGTAGGCTCGACGGCGTCCAGCTGAGGGAACCTGGGGTTGGTCCATCTCAGGCTGGTAAGGGTCGTCATAGATGTTATCCTGACCCTGAGGAGGAGGAGGAGGATGGTAGGGAAAAGGTCAGACACTTTTAATCTTGGACAACAAATGGGCTGACTAATTTAAACTATTCAATTAGTCGGTCCTGGCTGAAGCTGGTGTTTACCGTGGGCCGGTGGATGATGGAGCTGTTGGAGGTGACGGTGTGCTCGCCCTCCTGCATCATGGCCATCTCACTGCTGCTGTCATCAGAGGCGTCCGCCAGGCTGTTAACTGAGCTGCTCTGAGAACTGGCTGAGATGGACATACTGGGAACTGACTGGGAGCTCTCCATGCTGTTGACTGTACCTGTCTGCAGCAGGTACTGCTCCACCTCCTGACACAGACACAAACATACAGACAAGCAAACCTGATTTAGCATTATATTATTTATTTTTATATCATTTTTTTATTTTTTAAAAGGGTAATACGGCCTTCAAGTTATAATTTTTGTTTAGCTGAAGATGCAAAAATACGTGGACATGGGAGCCTCCCTGTGTGTCTTCATGTTCTAGTCCCATTTCCTCTCTCTCTAGTCTCTAGTCTTAGAATCTGACCATCACCTCTCCTTGTTCTCGATATTTCCTCCTTCCTCCCCCTCGTGCTCCACCCATTCTCTCCTCCCTCTATTCCATCTCCCTGGGCCCACTTTCCCTGGGGAACAGGTACCCCTGAGGCGCTCAGTTCCTCTGCCTGCTTTTCCATGGGAGGAGCCAGGGTCTAAATTAAGTTCTGGGGAGATGTGCTCCAAACAAAATAACCTTGGTAACACGAGACTTGTCGTGAACAGATTTGGACTGCGATTTTCTCATCCTCCCGTAGCCATCTGACAACGTAACAGTGTTTGGCTGGGTCATTTCATTTGGACGTCTGTAGACAGATCACTTTCCCAGTGGCCCATAGTCGGGTGACTGAGTTACTGCAGCCAGTCGATTCCTCTCTCACCCTCATTTCTCTCACATAATCATTTTCTCTGACAGTTCACAATTTTTAGACTTCAGTCTTTCTGAGCTCATCATCGGTGAGGGATGTGATTCTTGGCTGTTTGACAGATTTTCTCCCTGGTTCATTTCTGCAGCGAAGATGTCGGGAGACGCTAAGAACTCGTTTTCACACATCATGAATTTATTTCGTTTGTGGCGACACAACATGTTACACCATTCTACAGAAACTCCTGCAGGTTGAACTGCACTAAAAAAATAAATAAAAAAGAAGCATTTTTAAGGCTGATTAACTCAGAGACTCACTATAGATGGACTGGAAAAAACTCAGTAGTCTGGCAACATACCGAGGCTACAAATAACCCATAATGCAACACTCTGTAAAAGACGATGATTACACCGGTACTCTCTCCGTTTAAAAAGAATATCTGTTGTAATGAATGAACATGTAACTGTCTAGTCCTGAAATACAGGGCAATTCCCACTTTTTAAACCCAAGTTTCAGAAAAAAAACAAACTGTCTTATATCAGAGCCAATACGATATCCTCTCTCTCCAGAGAACTCTCAGCATAGTTGTTTCCATTCATTCAGTTTAGACCCAGCACCTAAGTCTTATAATGGTAGGGAAAATCCTGTACACTGGTGTTTTCTGGAACACTGTTATCCATCTGGCATTTCTAAACAATCCACAGCTGCAAACACATTGTTATGCTTGCAGTTCATGGCTGAAGATAATCAGGACGGAGCAGCCATGAGATTTAACGACAGATGGCCCGACAACCAAGTCCAGGCTTTGTTTTGTACAAATGATGTGAAAGCTGACTGTCGCACTTTTGCTACGTCAGTGGGGTAGTATTGTTAATCTTCCCAAGTTGTGGAATCAGAAATCCCATTGTGCTGGATTTTACCACCAGGAAAGTTCCTGGGCATTGGTTCTTGGGAAAGTTCCTAGAACGTCTGGTGGAAAAACACTTACAGACTTATTCCTGCTCCAGTTCCTCACCTCCTCATCCTCTCCTCCTTCGGACACAGGGCCGTTCTGCTGAGTCTCCTGGAAGAGGATCTTCTTCATCTTGCGGTACTGCAGGTTGTCCAGCTCCCGCACTGCATCCTTGGTTCGTGCAATCAGGTCCATGATCACCGTCAGCGGACGCTCACGGCACAAGAACCGATGCTAAAGAAGAAAAAAAAAAAGAAAAGGACCGATGAACATCAGCACAATTACACTGCATAACAGTTGTTACACTAATGTTATTCACGCATGTTTTGATAAGCTGGTACTGGGTCCTAGCTCTGTTTGTTCTCACATTCAGCAGCACGTCCGAGGTAGGCCGGTCCTGGGGAATCTTCTGTAGGCAAGAGTCAACAAAGTTGCGGAAGGAATCAGACCTGCAGAAAAATATGGGATCATCATATTAGTGAATAAAATTGACTCATGGAGAAGCTTGAGAAATGAGTAAAAGCGCAGCCATGGTCACTAATAATCACTAAAGTCCTTCATGTCCTCTGAGGAGAGAAATGCATTCATATTTAGTTCTTTAAGCCCATTATCCAAAATAAAGCATACATTTTAAAGTTATTAAATATTGTTTTCTCTCTGTCACGACCAGTGGCGGAAGAAGTACTCAGATATTTTGCTACACTGTTAAAAAAAAAAAAAAAAAAGTCTTGCTTTTAAAATGTTAAAGTAGCTTAGTATTATCAGCAAAATGTACTTAAAATACCAAAGGTAAAGGTACTAAATACAGAGGGAAAAATTAGGAGTGGGATGAGTAATGTCAGACTGGAGATAATGGTCATAACATACACAAAGCAACAGGTTCTGAAGAACAAACATTTTGTTTTGTGCTGGGAGCCGGTTGTTTGTTGATGTTGACAGACTCGATTTCAAAGCCAACGCTAGCTAGGGGGGAGCGGAAGAGAGGCACTGAGGCGAGGCACTAGCAAGTCCTTTACATAGAAATCCGTCCAAAGGCTGTTACAGACAAACCACGAAAGTCGGGGATGGTCTCAATTTTTTAAGTTACGTTACAATCTGTTCACACACCGAAATTAAACTAGGAACAGATTGGCTGGAAGAGACAAAGAGATGTTCTCACCAGTGGTTGGACTGGAGGATGGGGCTTTCATTCTGAGCGATGTGATATAAGGCACTCATAGCATTCATATTGAACAGTGGGGGCTTCCTCTCAGCTGTGGAAAGAAAGAGCACAGAGTCCAGATTTTTACTGTCAAATATTTTCAAGTCCGGATTGAACCGCATATACACGTGTGTGCTCGTCTAAGAATCCACAGGTCATACCCAGCTCTATGCAGGTGATGCCCAGCGACCAGACGTCCACCTTGCCATCGTACTGGCCCTCATCCATGGCCAAGATCACCTCTGGAGCCATCCTAAAACAAGACGCAAAGCAGAGATCAATGATAGAGGAAATGGAAAAATCTCAGCGTTCTGCCATCGAATCTGCCTTGTTCTGTTAACTCTAGTTGTACCCACAACCACACGAAATGTTAAATACATTCAACATGTCATGTAGTCAGATTCAGCCCTTAAAACCGTCTTTTTCTTAAAACAAGATAAAACTGAAACAAGACCAACTCTGGCAGGCAGCTGCACTACTATCTAAGATATGACAGTGGAATTTTATCAGAAACTGGGGAAATCATCTCACCACACAGCCAGGTTTTTCCCTCATTTTTGGAAACTAGGATTTAGGGCCTGATAAGAAGTCAGATGACTGGATAAGATTACATTTTTAAAGAAGGTGGAATGATGCTGTAAACACCCTGTATCAGCCAGTTTCTGCATGTTTGTGCTCACTGATTAAATGTAATTGGTATCGAAGACACCAGGTTTTATTTGAGCGCTCACCAGTAGGGAGTCCCCACGAAGGAGTTGGCCGGAGCCACGATTGAGGCAGAACCAAAGTCCCCGAGTTTGACCTGACCAGGCTCCGTTAGCAGGATGTTGCCCGCTTTCACGTCCCTGCAAAAGAAGATCCCACCTTAGTGCTCACAGGGATTATTACATACACAAATTTGCCACCTGTAGTTTTCTAAAACATAGATATATCATTGTTTAATTAAATTTGATGTCTCACAGCCCTGGGACAAGGGACAATGAAACTCAAAGTCAACTTATTCACACTGTATTGTAGAGGCTGGCAATCATTTCAGTTTGTCGTAGCATGTATGTACACTTGTTCTACCCGTCTGGTAAAAAAACATTGTCAATATACACTCTGCTGCCAGTTGACTATTTACTGTACTGTGTTACAAAGAGGCGTTTCTCTTATTTAGCCTGGGGCGGACGGAATAATAAAGCCACTCTCATTATAACACAATGCAGTTCAACAGCACCACAAACTGCAGCCTCCGAAAACGGCCATAAAATTGAATCAACACTTCTCTAAAACAATTTCAGCCCTAACTAAACATTATAACCTTCATTAAGGAGGATCTATTACAGGACTGCTGTATTGAACTGCATTAGCTTTAGCTAGGTGTACCTAATAAAATGACAACTGAGTGTATGTGCATTTGTAAAAAATCTAAGTTTGATTGATTGCCGATGAACGTTTCTATGTATATTTGCCTGAAATCACACCAATAATTCTGCACAAGGAACTGAAGACCAGAAATACAAAGCTACGTTTAGAAACAGTGACTGTTGATTCTAATCCGATACACTTCACGTGTGTATTGTTGAGGACCCAAGGAAGGGCAGCGTCGACTTCTGTGAAGGTTTTTGGATGAGTGGTTCTCGTGAAAGCTAACAAGCATGTTTTGAACAGGCACCGCACTGGTGAATATAGACAGACCCAAAACTTGGGAATGATATATCGATCTTAACGTTGAACATGAGGCACCTGACACACAAGCATTTTCCAGGATTTGTTGCTGTAAACTGTTATGATAAATAATACTAATAAATATTCAAGTGTTGTTGCCAGAAAAGCTCAAATGTGAGGATCCAACACAGTGAAAAAGATTTTACCTGTGAATCATATTGTGAGAATGAAGATATGCCAATCCCTGCAGTGCACCGTGGGTAATAGCAGCTATTTCAACCTCCTGGAGCGGCTTTTTGTGAACTGTAAAGAAAAAGAGTAAAAGAAGAGTCAAACAACAGGAGACTGTTAAATAATAATGTCTTTAAAAATGAGCACTGATCTCCAAAGTTAGTGTCGATTCACAGAGTCCAGAATTGATTCGTTTTGATTCGATTCCCGATGATTCAGTCACATCAGATAAATATTAATGTTGCGTGAAGCACTTCTCAGAATTTACCCCGGGAATTTCTTCTACATTCAACAAGTGAGCAACACTCGTTTCATCGAATATAAAAACACATTATAGGCTAAATCGTATACACATTTCCCAATTTTGAAATTGTGGACCAGGGATTTATTTTCCGTGGCAAATACACAACTAAAACATGACACGTCTATATTATTGGGTCTACATATGCAAAACAGTTGAGCAACAACTCAACTCATTTCTTTTAAAAATGCCGTCCCATACAGCTAACACGTGGACTGTCAGTAACAGATGCTTCAGCTGAGTACAGACGTCCACTGTAATGATCAGTGAGAGCACAGACAGGACAGAAATTGAAAGTCTGCTCACTAATTCATCTGCTCTGCTTGAGTTGACAGGACGTCACCCTGAGATCTGCAGACAGCTGTTAGCTGGTGTTCGCTCCCCAGCGGGGACAGACAGATTAAAGCAGAGTCACACACTGTTCACTCCGATTCCAGGGCCTCAACTCTCGTATCCAGAGATAATATCTCTTCGACAAACTCAAACTGAGCCCAGATCAGCCTGCAGAGGCTTTTTTGAGTCTGTCCCTCTGGTACATGTCCAGAGTCAGTGAACGTCCTCCAGTTTACCAAGTTGTCCTGGCTCCAGGCCAAGGCTCATCTACGCTACTTTGTAACTTAAATCAACTTTTTGTTCTCACTGTGATAACTCCATTTTCACAAAGTGGACGTTTTACACATCACGCATTCATGACTGATCCACTAACAACAAGTAACCACTGCGCGCACACAACATTTAGCACAGATGTACGTGTTTCCTGAGAAAAGACAGAATAGCAAAGATCGATATTGGAATTTTAAGAATCGACACTGGATCATTCAAATAAAAATCTCAATTCAACTGACCTTCAAGGAGGTCTGAGGCCGAGCCGAGGCAGTACTCCATCACCAGCTGGGGGAGAGACAATTTAAACAGGATGATCAGCAGACACACATGTATTATTTATTTGAACACACATTTCTCATTTTCATCCCAGCAACAAACGACACAGATGTAAATGCTGTCATGCGGAGGTTGCCAGATACTTCGTGTGCACATCTGCTCTTTCACAAATGACTGAGACTGGGACAGTGACGCGTGACCACGTGACAGGCTTACAAGTTACAACTACGCTCGCAAGATGTGGAAAAAGTCGAGGGTCTGGAATAAATTTCAAATTTGTGAAGATGACCCCCAAAATGACCAAGGAAACAGGCATATCACAAATCTCGGAGTTTGGCATATCACTTGAAAACTGTAGCAGCTAAGCCGTTTAGCAGAATTTTCTTTTTCTATTATGTCTGTGCGACTTGCATGCTAACAAAGTATGATTCCGAAGCCTGATTTCATGCTTCGCCCCCCTTGAATCGTGGAGCTTGAAATTGACGGCTAATGACACTAATACTTACTGATGGACATAAAACTTACCCATGCTGTGTGTTCTTTCAGGTAACATCCCCGGTACTCAATAGTGTTAGGGTGGCGAAGTTTCTGCAGAAACTTCACCTCTTTAATGATGTCCTGCCATTTCTGCACATGAACACAAACACTCAGTCCTTACCCGGTATTTTTCAGAACATTTTGCCAGAGAAACTGAGAAAAAGTATGGGGATGGAGGGACTTTAAAATCTACAAGGAAATTTTGATTTCTTTCTAGTTTGTCACCTCGTTTGTCTGCTTGCCGCTGTACGACATTTTCTTGATGGCCACCACCTCATTGTTGCGCACATCTCGGGCCTGTGGGACAACAGAAACAGAAACATTTAGACAAGCGTACCGAAGAAATCACGTTACTCAGGGAAAACAGGTTACACAGGTAACAGTTGTTTTTTAAACCTTTATTTATTCAGGAAAGTTTCACTGGGATCCAAGATCTCTTCTGCAGGAACACCCCTCACACAGGTCACACCTTGAAGCCGACAAGTACAACCATGTTCTGATCTGCTCCCCCTGAACTGCTCCACTGGAGCAGTTGTGGCTAAGGGCTTTGCTCTAAGGCACCTCGGTGGTGGTAATGAGGAAGGGTGCTGTTTCTTTCACTTTCCCTGCCCAGATTTATCATACAACAGCCAATTTTTCAGGGATGGAAACAGAGTTATTGTGACTTCTAGAGGTTACTTCGTACAAGTTTTGGTTTTGGCTGAATAGTATTAATTATGTTGAATGAGAGGATGTATCCCTACAGGTAAAGATCTCTCCTTTTACCTGCTGCACATGCGTAGATGTAAAACGCTGATTAGAAATGTTTACACATGTTCAAGAAATCAGCAATCTCCTGGAGAAATCAGGTTTCCCTAATCACCTACCCTGATTACAGAAACCGGGTTTCTCATTTAGGTTACATTTAAGAAATGAGCTTACTGGATAAAAACAACTTTAACCTGGTTACTAACCTGGTGTGTGTAAATACGAACGGGAACTAACAATAACACTATAATCTTTGTGGCCCAGTATTCATCTGTTATTGCAAAGTACAGAACAAGGGCACCATCACATGAGAACCAGTTACCTCTATTATGGGATTTTCCTTTAGATTCTGTTTGAGTCAGGGCAACCTAACAACGTGAACAATAGGCTTCACCTCTTTAAATGCTCAACATCATCCATTAGTGACGGTAATCCGAAATCTGGTATTTCCTCGATCACAGCAACCGATAAACATGTTTCTGTTGTCTTTTCTAGAGTAGAGGGTGCAAGTTAATTTTTTTGGTGGTACTCAGTGAGCCCAGAACAAAGACATACACAATGATCCATTTGTGAACCAAACTACATTATTTATTTTTGGATAAAATGCTTATATTGTCACAAAGCTATTTCAAACGTTTAATCCTCCAATGGGCTTAATCCTAAATCCCAAATGAGGATGCTGCTATCAGACACCAGACAAAGTCATGTTGCTCTGTGATGACACTGACAACGTGGAGTCCTACCCCGGACTGTAAACAACTAAATGATGAATCATTAATGTTTCTACTGAGAATAATTCCTAGAAAATAGTATTAAAATATTGAAACAAGCCTGTAGATTTGTACGACCTTCTTAAAAACAACATTTTAAACACTAAATGAGGTTGCTTTAATCCCTGACTGATGTTGTCAGCGGTCATTGAAGGACACACTGAGTGTGGGGGAAAATACAGTATAAACCACTTAAACGGATGCAAATTGATGCCCATCGTCTATTTTTGCAGCACATCTCTAATGGGCTTTTAAGGATCCTCTGAAACTCAGACATGCAGCGTGGCAGTGAACACTGTGGAGGTGTTAGTCTACCGCACAGCCTGAAGATTATTTTACAGGTACAATGAGATGCACATCTTCGTACATACACATGTTGTGTTCCCACTGTTTTCTTAATTAGGTGGGGAACATTTCAGATTGACAGTTTCTTTATTAACGACCAAATGCAGATACGACTGAGTAAAGGTGGATACCTCTCAGGCCTCCTGGGCTCAGTTTGCAATTCCAAGGGAAGTGCTTGAAAAATCAGATCAAGATTTTAACTATATGATTTTCTGCTACATAATCTCAGCACCAAGCAGCAGGAACGCAAAATATCTTGTTGCTTTATACTGACACACAAAACAGGAAACTCCCTACAAACAAGTGGATTTTTTCAGCTTTGTTCTGCTCATTTACGGGTGTTTCCGACAGCTGGAGAAACAGTTTACCAATTAAAGCTTTGTAGGTGAGGTTAAGAATGTCAACCTCATGTTTTTACCTAGCTACATCTATGAAATACAGACAGAAACGTGGCAACGCCGACAAAACAGCAGTTCCGTAACAGTTGTTAAATTCTACGATTCTTCTGAAGGGCACAACATTACATTTACCGTTTTTCGCAAACACTACCATAGCTTTCTGTTGACTGAAAATTGCACCAGTAGGATGAATACGTAAATTTCTACTGAATCAACTGACTTAAACAAAATACCCCCCCCTTTACACACAAAATTGGCTGAAGCTGCCAACACACTCCATCGCAGCTTCTTCTTGGACAGTCGAATAGCTTCGAATGGCCTTTATACTCTGTCCAAACTGCTCGTCAGATAGCTTAGAAACCCCTTCCCACACACCTTAGTGACGTTGGATTGGGGGGGTCCCCTGTATCAAACCATCTCTGTAACTTTCTGAAAACAATGACCCCACGTTAACATCCACATCATGCTGCGATTGGTCAGCTGTGTGGAGGTGAGACAGGAGCCAGCGTTTGCAATTCTGTCTCAAAATGTGCACCATTATCCCCGTTTTTAAAAAGGTATCAGGTCTCCTTCTCTGTGATGACCACCTTAAACTCTCCATTTCTAGTGGAGTCGACGGCACGTCTTACTTACACACCACAAACCGCTCCTCAACTCTAAAATTTGGTCGTGAAAAACCTTAAAATAGCTGTTAATTGTCACTGCTTACACCGTTTCCTGTCGATTGAATATGATGCCAGTCTCTCCTGGCTTTACACACAAAATTGACATGAAGACAATGTCAGGCTGAATGGAAGAAGTGGGAAGAAAGGCTGATACAGTCTGATTATTAGACTGTATCAAGTTCACAGATCACTCTGAATTACTGCGATTACTGCCAAAAGGCGATGTCATACTCACAAAATACACTGCTCCGAAGCTGCCGTGGCCGATCTCGCGGAGGTCAGCAAACAGCTTCTCCGGGTCATCTTTGCAGAAGAGATCTGCCACCTCCGGGTCTTTCAGATTGCCCGCCCGTGCACTCGAGGGCATGGCCAGGGCCTGGGAAACAGGAGAGGCCACAGGTTAATACTGGGAGACTGCTGTGATATGTGGAAATGCGCAGGATCAAAACCAGGAGACAACATCCAGGTCTCTGTTGTAATACCGAGAGCTTGTTTTGGTGTGGTTTTAGTAATCAACACTTCAAAATTTGCTTCTTTCCTGATGCATTTGAAGCCCGGCCTGTAAGATTTTTCACTGGAGCTGTAACAATTAATCAATCAACAAAACTAACCAGTAACAATTTTGATATTCAATCAATTGTTTAAGAAATTTGTCAAGCTAAAATACTGAACATGTAGCGTTTCTAGTTTCTGAAATCTCAAATGTTTCTGTTTTTCTTTGTTTCACATCACAATTCATCGCATTTCTATAACTTTTGAACTGCTGCTCAGACAAAATGAGCTTTATGAAGACATCACACCATACCTGAAAATATCGGCAAATGTTAATCATTTTGATTGATGTGTTCAAACAACTGCCAATCTATTGACTGAAAATTGCAGATCGCAGCACATTCCTGTCCTGCCTTTTAAATGTTGGTGGAGGGACTATCCTTTGATTCAAATTTGGATCATGGACTTTGTGCCCATGAAGGTTGTGACGCGTCTTGTTTTCCACTTCAGACGGGCAGACATGCTGGAAAATTCATTCTTGTACTCTTGTAAAGTGACCCATTTGCAAAATCCCCACATGTGCATCAAAACAGAAACTTGATTAGCTTCCATTACACTCCTTGTCTCAAAAATTCTGTAATATGTCAGGTATGTAATGACTGCCTGCTTTTGGCGCGACACCTCTATGGTGCTAGAAAAACAGCTGTTCCCACAGTTGATCAGCCTCGGACAGTTATTTCTGACAAGCTATGACATGAAGAAGGCCAACAGTTACAGAGGAAACCAGGATGTTTACCCGCGAGAGCCCTGAAAAACTGGCGAGAGTGAGTTACAAACAGAGAAACAATGCAGAGAAAAGAGTGACATCAACAGCAGAGAGGGAGTACTGATGTGGGGGAAACAAAATGGCAGCTGGTTTTCACAAAGTGCACTTCAACATGAATGGATTTCAATTATTAACTGTTCAGTTTGTCCTGGAACTTGTGACGTCAAATGCATAAATAATGTGAACGTTATGAAAACAGCTTCCAAAATAAGAACACACAGCAACAGACAGCTTTTCGATTTCATTGAGTCTAACTGCTAATATTGTGTGTCTCTTTGTGTATTAAAAATGAAAAATATAATGACAGATCTGTCAAAAAAGGGAGCTGATACTATACTTAATCCATATTTAGATAAAACTGTAATTAATACAAACATTGGGTATTTTGTTTAAAATATACTAGTACAGAAGGGCTGAAAGACCTGACAAATACAAGTAATACATCTGCAACTAATGATTACTTTTATTATAGATTTAACCATCAGTTCTTGCCCTGATTAATCGATGACTCATTTTGTCTATAAAATGTGGGAATGTAGTGAAAAAAAAGTCGGTTTTATTTCCAATAACCAAAATTTACATCTTGTTATATTCACCCAACGGTCCAAAAACCAATGGTGCTCAGCTTACAATGGTATTTATAAGGTATAAGGCAGGTATAAGGCAGATCATGGATTAAATGACCAATCATTTCACCTCAAATATAAACAATCAAAATGTTACTAAAGATACCCAATATAATTTCCCAGGACAGAAGTTGTCATATTAAAATTGCTTGTTTAGTCTAACCAACGGTGCAAAACACAAAGATATTCAGTTTAACACAGAAAACAGACAAGAGCACATTTAAGATGCTGGAACCAGTGAAGTGTTCCTCATGCTTGCTTGAAAAACTACTTTAAAATGATTGATTCTCAAGAGTGTTACCCACTAATTTTCTCAATCAAATAATTGTTTCGGCTCTAAATGCAAATTTTAGAAAGAAAGCTATCTAATACTGACCTCATGATGTTACTAAACTTTACTATCAAGATAATTATTTAAAAAGGATTTTGTATTTTCTGACAGAAATGTATTAATTAATCTCGTTTAACCAACTATGTTTACTCTAATATGTGTTGTACAGGACAAGAACAGGGTGACATCAGTTGATTTCAGGGTGAGGAGGAACCGTGAGAAAAATCACTTTGTCCATATAGTGCTTTTTCTGAGCGCAAGTGTATTTTTTCAATTGTTCCCAAGGAGGACAGAGTGCAGGCAAATGCCTAGAGAATCCTTTTGTACTAAATTAAAAAAAAATAATTAAAAATTACCGCAAATAGCGACCAACAGTCCAAAACCAAAAATGTTCCATTTAATCTCAAGTATGACAAAGAAAAGCATGATAACCTAACATTTGAGAAACTAGAACTATGAAATATTTGCCATTTTTGGCTCGAAAAATTACTAACATGATTAACCAATTATCGAAATAATTGTAGATTAATTTTTTGACGATCAGTTAATTGAATAAACACTGCAACTCTAAAATAAACAGCTCGCCAGCGGGGCAAAAAGAAGAAAATAAGTCTTTACATAGATTAAATTACATGCATGACACTTGTGTTGTCTAATGCATCTGGAGATCACAGAGCAGCAGAAAGCTAAACTGACAGCATTACAGCTCTTCACCATGACGGTCCAACTCAAATCAAAGATTGGTATAAATAAATAATTGAAAATCCAAAGATGAGCCAAGCTGAGCTTCAAATCAAATCATCTGACTAAATCAGCCGATTGAATATAATCCCAGTGCTCACTGACAAATGCAACATGATTTTACAATGGGGTCGATGTGGATGCTCATCCTTGGGTGTCAGCTGGAGCCCCGAGGAGAGCCGACAACATAACAAGGCCTCTGTGATCTGGTAAATGCATGAAAGCACGGCCTAAGGGTTCCTGTTTAATGCAGTACTGTAAGGCTTGTTCCTTATAAAGCACTGCCATCTAAACGCGCTTGTAAATCTGTGCTAGACGAGGAGACAGATTCCCACCCTCCCACCCCCCCGACCCAACATTCCTTCAAAACACAGTGAACCAATTTCCATTTATATATTAAGTGGCACTCTGTGGCCTGATGGTGTTCCATCCACGGCAAAGAAGCAGGCGCCTGCAGCTACTGTATACAGCCAGGAGAAAAACAACCAATCTGAAAAAGGTGAAAGACTGTAATGTACAGAAAGAACAGCAAATTTTTCCAGATTAGAGAAAGAAATGGGGCATCCTAATTACATGAAGTTTACACTGTAACTGTGATGTTATTGGTTCAGATCTGGCCTGGGCTTTTATCATGTAAATTCCCTTTCACATTTTCAATCACGCTACAATATAAATTTTCACAATAAAATGGTAGTATGCCACGGAAATAATTGCAACCTTCAAATGGGGTCATGTTAACCATATTAAGAGTCCATATAATTGACTCTGATATTGTGGTATTCATGACTAAATGGAAATTTTCTGAAAGCCCAAGTTCATGTATTGGGACATATACTGTCACTATTGTTGTCTACTGTCTTCTGATCCCCAAGCTTCATGCTGAAATGCAAAAACCACCAAATCATTCACCATTTTCAAATGAGACGATGTCTTGTGGTATCTATTTTTGTCATTTTCCAAGGAACAGGGTTGTTCTTGCAAGTTTAAACACACAGAAGTGGGGAAGCAAGTTTCCTCAACTTCCTACGTGGAAAAAACAAACTCACACAAGTTCAATCAAGTTAAATTTAAAGACAGCATAAGCAGCACCAAAAAACAGAGAGGGGAAAAAGGAAACAGAGCCCCAGACAGTTCTTTTTAAACATAAAGGATGACGTGAAATTTGGTGTGTCAGTGGTGCCAGATGACCAAGATCACATGGCTGAACTCAGCCCCGACTTGGAAAACGTTTGACATGAAAGAAGCCCGTTGTTGTGAGTGTGTAAGACTTACACGAGGCGCGTATAAATGCATTTATTAGAACCATTAAACACCTCCAAAAACTAACTCGGGGCGATTTCTCACTTAAAAAAATAAAAACACAAAAGGCTGAATCACAGGCAACGAGGGATCAACAATTTTCACTAGGCGTGGTCCGAACTTTTAGGAAAAGCTCATATTGCAGAATAAACACTGAAACGTACTCAAACTGCATCACTTATGGCAATGAATATATGTAAACTGAACTGTAATATTGCAAATTCCAAACTACTCATAGCAATGGGAGCACACAAACTGAAAAACTAACGCTTTTTTGTGATTCGATGCAAAGCCTCCCAAGCCACACAGACTTTAAATAAAGCTGAATCTCTCCAAAGTTATTAAGGGGGAAATAAGGACACTCAAGATGTGTGGCTTTGATTTAAGTTTAAAGCGTCACATCAACCTCTGCCTTAAAAACGGAAACCTCTAATCTATTAAGTTAGATTTGTTTGGACACTGCAACACTGAATGGCCTCCAGCCCAGACTGATAAATACCTGATCGACAGAAATCTCTGTGATCCAGCTGGTAACAAACACTTTGGCCTGTAACATCATGTCTCTCAGCAGCCCAACTGGTCACATTTTCACAAGGCTGAAATTTTGTCTGTTCTGGTTAAAGACAGACATTTAAATCCAGGATTCAGTCCTCCTCGATACAACTCGCCGCATCACATAAAAACTATGTTGTTTATTTGTCAGGTTGGGCGATTTTGATATCGTTGGCATATGGTGATAAAATGTTGATGTGGGAGAAGGTAATCCTACATGACAGCAGATAATGTTAACTAGAGCTGAAACGATCCCTTGATTGATTGAAAAAAACAAAACAAAAAAAACAAAAACAATTTAGATTGATTTTTCAAGCAAACATTGTGAAAACTGATCCTTACTTGCTGATTTCAGCCTCTCGAAGGAGAAAACTTCCTTCTTTCCTTTAGCACACATCAGTCAGCAATCACATATCATTGCTGACTGCTTATTTGGGGGTTTTGCAACTTTTGGTCGAACAAAAAAAAAAAGAAGAAGAAAAGAAGGGGGGATTTGGAGACGTAATCTTCAGGTCAGCAAATTTTTTGATGTAGTCAGACTAAACGAATTAATCGGAAAACTAATCTGCAGATTGATTTTAAGGAAAATAATCGTTGGCTGCAGCCCTGATGTTAACATTACTGGGTTTTCGCAGAGGTGATGAACAGAACCACAGCACCCTGTTTGATCACGTCTGTCCCAAATAAGCTTTCTGTTGCCGAATTCTCGCTCAATTGTGCATCTTAACGGTCTGCTCGGCATGCAGAGCAAAAACGTTAAATTCGGCCGAACAAATGAATAAATTAAAACAAAACCACCCATCGCGGATGAGCTGGAAGCTAACGGTCAGCTGTAGTAAATTTAAACTGTTTCTCGTATTACTCAAGGCCTCTGAAAATAAATCAAAGACCATTGGGCGTCCCCGGACCCAAGTTTGAAAAACCTCTGGAACAGCTAACTGGGTTAGCTAGGTCTGAAGCTAGCCGGGTAGCTAAGCTAATGTAGCGTTACTTACCGCGGCTTATTGTGGTTCCGCTCTGGACCGAAAAACAACTGTTAGCAGCAGAGCTAACGAGCCTCTATCCTCATAGCCCGGGTTTCTTCTCAGCAGATAATCAAACCGACGTTCGGTCCATTCCCACTGAGGTCCCTCCCGATTTCAGAGCAACAGTGAAATTAATTAACGGTTTCAAAATCACGCTGTCTGAAATAAAAACTTTAAGCTCCCCGGTTGTCTCTCTAACGTTACTGGGTTACTAGCCCTTAGCTAATTGGCTAGCTTAGCTTTATCAGCTTGAAGCTACCGTTAACATTAGCTGTCCTGCGGGGTGTGGCTGGCTTTTCTCCGCGGTGCCCCGATTCCAAGCATATTGTCCATTCACACCAAATATTTTTAAAATATAGTCATAAAATTGGTCTCAAACTCTGCGCCCCATCCTGAGGCTGGACTTGTTTCTCAAACCGTTTTTGTTCTAGCTAAATACAAGATGGCACAGACTGGTGGGGCGGGACTCAAGTGTTGACCGGAAACTGGTTGTTCCGTTTCCTGTGAGATTTCCACTTCACAAATAAAAGGGTATAAATAAATCGACCCAGATTAATAATCTAGTAAAAACGCTCGAAGGCTCGATTTAATGATTATTTTTTACAAGACTCCATATCTTTTAGTCACATTTCATAAAGCTGCACTTAGTAGAATCGGAATCATTTATTGTTCGCCAAGTGGGCCTACTTTCATTTGTTCACAGTCACACACACACACACACACACACCCACACACCTACACGCACACACAGAATTTACTTTGGTGAGTAGTTGCCTAAATATCACAGAATATAATAATAATAATAATAATAATAATAATAATAATAATAATAATAATAATAATAATAGCAAAATAGACATTGTGTATGAAAAAATTGTGAAAGATGTCCGTCATTATTCCCTGAAGCCAAACTTAACATATTAAAACTCACAGTACTGTACTGATTTCTAGGTCTCTGGCGGGGAAATGAACTGTCATGTTTAGTGGGGGTCAGTAGGGGCCCCAAAACAATTTTTTGTCCCAGGGCGCTCAGATGGTTAATCCAGCTAAATGTGATTGTGAAAGTAAAAGTGAAAGCGACTGCTTCAGATGTAAACAGACTAACTGTCTTATCGAGTAGATGAGACCTGTTGGTTGTGTTTTCCTGTTGTCCTCAATATAAGTGAGGCTTTTTCTAGCTACCTGTTAGGGAAGATTTCTGGATTCAGCGTCTAACAGAAAAGCAGACAGTGTGAGACAGTAACATTGCCAGGAATCAGTGGTGGAACACAACTAAGGTTTACTCAAGTACTGTACTTAAATACAAATTTGAGGTACTTGTACTTTTCTTGAGTATTTTCTTTTTACGCCACTCTCTACTTCTACTTCACAACGTATCAGAGGGAAATATTGCACTTTTTACTGTATTCCAATTATCTGGAGCAAACCCCAACGGACATTGGGCGAGAAGCAGGGTGCAGGTCACCAGTCTATCACTGGGCTGACATATAGAGAAAAACAACCAGTCACAACCGGTAATGATCTAAGATATAATGCTATAAAGTCACAGGGGCCATTAGTCTGCATGGCCCCTGAGTTCTTTTACTTTTACTTAAAGTACATTTTCCTGATTATACTTACATACTTTTACTCAATTAACATTTTTAATGCAGGACTTCAATTCAAGATACTTTAATTGTCACTCAAGGGGGAATTCAAGGCAGCGAATCCGCAAACAAAGCACATACAGAGAACTCACTTAAACACATGAAAACAATCCAAACACACATACAAGAGAAAGAGTTCAAATACACAAGGACTTACAACAAAGGCCAGTCAGTAGCTGGCAAACAGAGTCCGTCACCACAAAGGCACATATTATATAATAATTAATAGAATATTGCTCTTAACTGAGCATTTTTAAAATGTGGACAAAGTAATTTTATATAGGTAAAGGATCTGAATACTTCCTCTGTATGGTATGTATTTTCATGTTTGGTCTGCACTGTTCCCTTGATCAAAATACTGAATTGGATGACAGAACAACTAAACGTGTAACGTGTTGGTGAAACTTTAAATGCAGGTATGTAAAAGTCTACAGCATATTCCCTCATAACATCTGTCAGACTCTCAAAGCGGCCATCTGCTAGAGCGAAAAGGTACAATTGTGACATCTGGTGGTATTTCTGCAAACAGCACCGCTTGCATTCATAATTTACTTCTGTTTGATAGTTTTCTTATTCTGTGATGGGTACATGTGATACAATGTTTTAATTATGAATGGTCCTTTGTAAAAAACACCTCTTATCATTTTTAGACATGTAAAAGATTGTGTATCCTGTAGGTAATTCTTATTTTGGAAGCATCAGGGTTTCTCTAAATCTTAATGTGGCTGCACATTTGGTTGAGGAAGAAAATGATATTAATAATCTCTGGTTTTATTTCATTTTAGATTCTGATGAGTCAGTGTTTCAAAATGGGTTATAAACTCAAGTAATATTAATGACACCAAAAGAAACAAAGATTTATTTACCAAGGATCTTTATTGCAAGGTCCAGCAATGCAACAATATAAACAGGTAGTTTTCAAAATTTATTGATTGTTATATAAAAGGACAGATATAAGGATAAAAATCTACAAACATGAGGTATAAAGTTAACAGTTAAATGTTACAGTGACAAGTGAGTCCATATTAAGGGCCATTTTAGTCCACCTCCTCAATAGTGGGCCCCTGGGAGCCGGCCTGTGCCCGGTCTCTACAGCCGCCTGCAGGCGCTCCTCCCTGGTACAACTTGCCGATGATGGGGTTACACACTTTCTCCAGCTCTTTCTGCTTGTGTTGGTACTCCTCTTTATCAGCCAGCTGGTTGTTCTCCAGCCAGGTGACGGTCTCATCACAGCTCTCGATCACCCTCTTCTGGTCCTCCTCGCTAATTTTGCCCTTCAAGTTGTCGTCCTGCACGCTGCTCTTCATGTTGAAGGCGTAGGACTCCAGGGAGTTCTTGGCGGCGATTTTGTCCCTCTGGAGGTCGTCCTCAGCTTTGTATTTGTCGGCGTCCTGCACCATCCTCTCGATCTCTTCTTTGCTCAGTCGGCCCTTGTCGTTGGTGATGGTGATCTTGTTCTCTTTGCCGGTGCTTTTGTCCACCGCAGACACGTTCAAAATGCCGTTGGCGTCGATGTCGAAGGTGACCTCGATCTGCGGGACCCCTCGTGGAGCAGGTGGGATTCCTGTCAGCTCAAACTTGCCCAGCAGGTTGTTGTCCTTGGTCATGGCTCTTTCGGCCAGAGACCTGGATGAGGACCCCGGGCTGGTTGTCAGAGTAGGTGCTGAAGACCTGGGTTTGTTTAGTGGGGATGGTGGTGTTGCGTTTAATCAGGGACGTCATGACTCCTCCGGCCGTCTCGATACCCAGGGACAGAGGCGCCACGTCCAGCAGCAGCAGGTCCTGAACATTGCCCGAGGTATCGCCCGTGAGAATGGCGGCCTGGACGGCAGCACCGTAAGCCACCGCCTCATCTGGGTTGATGCTCTTGTTCAGCTCCCTGCCGTTGAAGAAATCTTGCAGGAGTTTCTGGATTTTGGGGATTCGGGTGGAGCCTCCCACCAGGACCATGTCGTGGATCTGCGCCTTGTCCATTTTGGCGTCCCTCAGGGCTTTCTCCACCGGCTCCAATGTTCCCCTGAACAGGTCGGAGCACAGCTCCTCAAAGCGAGCCCTGGTGATGGAGGTGTAGAAGTCGGTGCCCTCAAACAGAGAATCGATCTCAATGCTGGCCTGGGAGCTGGAGGACAGGGTCCTCTTGGCCCTCTCGCAAGCTGTGCGCAGCCTCCTCAGGGCTCTCTTGTTCTGACTGATGTCCTTCTTGTGTTTCCTCTTGAACTCCTCCACAAAGTGGTTGACCATGCGGTTGTCAAAGTCTTCTCCACCCAGGTGAGTGTCTCCGGCCGTGGCTTTGACCTCAAAGATACCGTCTTCGATTGTCAGGATGGACACGTCGAAGGTGCCCCCACCCAGGTCAAAGATCAGGACGTTACGTTCCCCTGACTTGCTTCTGTCCAGACCGTAGGCGATGGCGGCTGCCGTCGGCTCGTTGATGATCCTCAAGACGTTCAGCCCTGCGATGACGCCTGCGTCTTTAGTCGCCTGTCGCTGGGAGTCGTTGAAGTACGCTGGGACCGTGACGACTGCGTTGGACACCTTGTGGCCGAGGTAGGCCTCTGCGATCTCCTTCATCTTCACCAGGACCATGGAGGAAATCTCCTCAGGATTGAAGGCTTTGTCCTCCCCTTTGTACTCCACCTGGATTTTGGGCTTCCCTCCGTCTGACACCACCTTGAAGGGCCAGTGCTTCATGTCAGCCTGCACCACTGGATCGTCAAACCTTCTTCCAATCAGTCTCTTGGCATCAAACACAGTGTTGACGGGGTTCAAAGCCACCTGGTTCTTGGCCGCGTCGCCAATGAGCCTCTCGGTGTCAGTGAACGCCACGTAGCTGGGGGTGGTCCTGTTGCCCTGGTCGTTGGCGATGATCTCCACTTTTCCGTGCTGGAAAACCCCTACACAGGAGTAGGTGGTGCCCAGGTCGATGCCGATCGCTACACCTTTGGCTGCAGACATCTTGGTTGTTTTGAATTTGTGTACTAAAGATGCAAAGACAAAAATTAGAAAGGAAAATTATAAAAGTAAATAACTACAACAAATAATGTGGCTTCTAAAAAAAAAAAATCGAATTGGGTAGCGTGAGCTCAGAGTTATGATTGAATAAATAAATATTACCTATCTATGATTGCCTCTTTGTTATTTTTATAGTCAGATCAGGTGAATCAAAAAAACTGTCGGTATCACTAAAAGTGATGAAAAATTAAATGGCATTGTAAAATTGCTATCGATGGACTGTGTCTCATTGGCTAACTGATGGGTAATTACTTCAATGCCGAAATTTCGAGAAGACCCTAATGATTTTGAACAAATAGTTAAAATTTGTCGGACAGGACTGTACATAAATCCAACTACCGAATCAGTCTAAAATGTCCAGTTTTTCAGATAGAGTTTGGTGGATGCTCCTTCCAGTACATTTTATTCCATATCGAAACGGTTATCCTTATAATTCGCCACAAAATTCGGATGGCATGTTAAGTCCATGCAATAACTATTTTAATACACAGCCGACTTTTAAAGCCAATAGTTTAAATCCAAACTATGAGAAAACTCCGATCGGTACTCGGCCAGTAACAGTTATTTCTAGAATCCGCACACAATTTTGAGGAGTTTAGTTCCAAGCAACAAATAACTCATTCATTCATGACACAGCCGCTATTTGAAACTAAGTTCTCCAAAAAAAAAAAGAAAAGAAAACTGTAGCGGTTTACTTACTGTCGTTGAAAGATAGGAATATAGTGAGAAGAGAAATCAAAAGACTCCTGTCCCGTTGTGTCCTCTCGTCGGTCTTCTTCCTCTGTTGTCAACCATTGCAGTTTGCACCATTTATACTTTTCTCGCGCCGCTCTGGCTGTTTCTCGAGCTTTCCTTCCCCCCCCGCCCCGCCCCGCCCACGCGAGTTTCTCGTCCAATCACGGAGCCCAGCGCCTCGCTCGGCGTGATGACGTCTGCCGGGAAGCCGCCTCGTCGGACGCCCCCGCCGGTTTCTGGTGACGCCGGGAACCTGCCAGAACGTGCTTCGGCGTGGCCCCGCCGAAAACGGGGAAGCAGAGTGGGTTCAAACGTGCGCCTAAAAATACGGCGAGGCTGAACGAGCGTACGTAGGCAGGGCGAGCGGAAGGAAGCGCTGTCGCAGATATGCAGACACAACCAAGCAACGACAACCACAGACGAGTCGCCGTTTGAACGTTGCATTTCCTAGTGTTCCACTTACACGGCCGACCCGTAGCCGATCGACAATATCTCTCCAATGCCGAAATTGCGAGAAGACCTTATCGACCAGTTCTAATTTGTAAGCGGTGTTTCAGACGACTCTACGTTAATCAGACGATCAAAAACGTCTGAAATCGAGAGTTTTTCTAATGGATTCCGTGAAAGGTTGTTTATGGACGGATTAAATCCTACATTTTTATTTATGTACATGAATCTAGATATTTAAATGTCCGTCCGACATTTAATCCAATATAAAAATAGGTAGAATTTGAGTAAAAACTCACGTTAAAATTGATTTCTGGGATATTTTCTGATGCTGTTAAATTTACTAATAGAGGTGGGAAAAAAAGGGTCTACAGTTTTAATTCTGATAATCTGAGAAACACAAATTCTTACATGTTTAATCTCAAACTCCCCGATTATGTAAATAAATATGTAAAAATAAGTGTAATCTATGATTCAAATAATGGATTAGGCCTGTATATTACAAGTTTTAATCATTTACTGTTGTGTAGTAACTACATTTGAGATACAGACACTGGCCTTTGTCTCTTTATTTCTATTTTACTGGCAGAAATATTGACATACAGTTTTTTTTGTATTTGTGATTTATTGAGTCAAATTTAAAATCGTACCAAAGTCCTTCAAATGTGTCAGATTGTACTTGAACCGATTTATCTCAATCAGCAACACCTGTTGTGGGGATGTTGGCCACTTCATACAGACAGGAATGTGGGTTCACGTCAAACCTTCATTATTCCCTCTCCGTGTCACACAAGAGGAAACATTACACCGCCCTGGAAGTTTTCATGATTCATTGTTTTATAACATTGAATCACAACAGATCTGATGAGACTTTTTATACACTGATCAACAGAAAAAGACCTTTCACTGTCAAAGTAAAAACAGATCTCTATAAAATGATGTAAATGAATCACAAAGTCGCTCTACATCTGCTTTTATTCAGTCTTGTAAAACAGTAAAAGGTTGTTCATTGCCCTGCCTTTCCAGGCACGTCAGACGTGAGCTCGGGGCCGGCACTGTCGCCAACTTAGCGCCTTTGTCGCTACATTTACCGACTTTTCAGAACCGTTTAGTCTTTTCTTCACAAAAGCACCAAGCGACAAATCCAGCGACTTTCTGGACAAACCGTAGCTGCTTTCCCTAGAAGAGAGTCGCCGGTTTTGCCCCGACCGCAGGCACACACCTCTATTTGCTGTCAGACAACTAGTTCTGTTGTCTGACACCAGAAAAACATGTTACATGAAAACGACAACAGACACTTCAGAAGCAGTCCGACGCTCAGGACCCCAGAAAGCCTGGGTCTGGCTGTGCTGGCAGCCAGTATTTGGTTATGTTTCTAAAGGAGGGCGTATGTGGTAAGTGAGGTGGTGCCTTTGTGGGTGGAGAGTGACAGCAGCCCACTGCACCTGACAGGAGAGCAGCTTTCGTGCAGACCGAGTCACGCCTTCCTGTTCCAGTAGACCCTGCTCCACTCCTCTGTTTATTACCACACACAGTTTGTAGAATCGCACCATGGAGGTCAAGCTGCTTGTTTGGGCTGTCGTGCTGTTGGCTTTGATACTTACAGGTGGGTGCTGTTCACTTTTCTGTAAAAAGTAAACCTAGTCTCAGTGGAGCATCAATGTTGATCATCCGGTTTGTTTTGTTAATATAATGAATATATTTTTCATTCAGAAATCTGAATAGAATAAACGGACTTCTCTATTTCAGTATCCTATACTATTTCTATGCACAGGAAATCCAGACAATTCGTTTCTTTTATTCACACTGTATGTATGAGTATGGTCTGTATCTTTACTGGCTTTCCTCTCTGGACAGTCTAACATTTATACACAGCAGAGGCACAAACTGGTCGAAATCTTAACATTAGACAAAGAGTAAAAACGTATTTTAATGGGCCAGAAACGGATCTCATTCATCTGATCAGTCTTTTATGTGAAATACACAGCTTCACGTAATGGTGAAACAGGGCAAAGCTTCAAATGCACAGATTATTTGTACGGCATCCCATGTTCTGACATCACAGACGTCACGCTTAAAAAAATATTTCAGCCTCTGTCGTCGTGTAAATCCAGAACCACCGGTCTTGACTCTCAGTGCACTGATTCGTTGAGCCGTCAGTTATTATTAGCCCAGCAAACAACTCCCCTGACAACTTTTTCAGCAACTCCGATTTTGCTGTTCTTTTTTAAATGGGGTGACTATGACAACCGAAAAGGACAAATAAGTGAATGAAAACACAAAAGAGAAGGTTTCTCATAGTCAGATGGGATTCTCAGTAATTCCTGGAAAGGGAGACACCTATTGAACACTGGTGAAAAGAAAGTTAAGTACATTTACTCAAGTACTGTGCTTGAATGCAGATTTGAAGTATTTCTGCTTTATTAGAGTATTTCCATTTTAATACTACGTTATACTTCTGCTAGACAGAGCAGTGGGGAAAATACTGCAGGTCTTATGCCACTGCATTTATCCGACAGATGTAGTTACTTCACAAGTTAGGACTTTACACACAAATCATACGAGGAGTTTATAAAGTACCGTTTAGTGCGTTGTTGCAGATTAAACTACGCAACAGGATATCAAATATAAATAGTTTATACAGATGAATAAAATAGAGAAAGAAACAGCTCCACCAACAACAGTAAAATGCCACGTATAACAATGACAGGGGCCATTTTTCTTATCATGAGCATTTTTACTTTTGATACTTTTGGTCAGTTCTACTGATAAAACTCACATACTGTTATTAAAGTGACCCAAATAGTATGTGGTCTGGACTGATGCTGAAATGGACCAAACCAGACCAGGATGTAAACAGGATAATAAATGGTGAACAAACTCAGCTTTTAAGGACTGGTTCGACACTTTGGGAAATTCACTTATTGCTTTTCTTGCAGAGAGCGAGATTAGGAGATTGACACCACCCTCGTGTCTGTACAGTAAATATGGAGCTACAGCCGACAGCTGGTTAGCCTAGCTTAGCATAAAGACTGGAAACGGAGGCAAATGGCTCTGTAGAGCGGGGACAAAGTCGACCAAACACCAGCACGAAAACTCAATGATTAACATGCAATAATGTTGTTTATTGTTTAATATAAAACGGCCGGATTCAGAGGCAAAGTTTTTTTGAGTGAATGAATCAAGCTGCACATTTCTGATCAGCAGCAGAGTCACCAGGAAGTGGTTGGAGTGATCGGAGTTCACATCCAGAGTCCCGTCTCTGGTTAAGGTTCGGCAAAGATGGAGGTTTTGGTTCAGTGTAAATGAACAGGTTGTGTCTGAAGACACTGGGGACTTTTTCTGTATCAAACCAGGCCAGGATCTTTCCTGAACCTGAACCAGGTGCTTCGAGAGCCTGAACAGAACCATAAACCAGTTAAATGATGCTGCACTCACTACAGGTAGATCTTGTTCTGCAGGATCAGACATTCTGGTGGAAAAGAAACATGTTGTCTGTGAACATTTGACTGATCCGGTCGGGATTAACGGATCTGCGACTTGTCAAATACGTCAATTAAAAACACTTCCTCGTCGTGTTTATAGACATTTAATCCACTCGCAATTACGTTTCCCACAAAACGTATTTGCTGTTGAAGTTTAGTTGTGTATAAATATAATTTCTAGGAGACAGCGTTGAGATATGACATGTTAGTGGTGACATGGTGTTAAAGGTCGGTAGGTGGATGTACAGACATTAGAGTGGTGTCAATCTGAGTATGTAACTCTGGGGGAGAAGGAGAATAGCGACGCCCCCGGTTCCTGCAGTACAAGTCCCATTCATTTCTCCCATAGACAGTGTTAGTGACTCACAGTTGGAGCTCTTCCACGGCTTGGATCAGCGTGAATCACCCCTTCAATCATCAACTGTGCTACCAAATATCTGGTTCATTGATTAAAAACTCAAAGGTACAAGAAGAAAACTGAAAAAACAATGCGCAAATTAAATCAGTTCACTTTTAAATTCTGGTTCAGGTTTGACAGAATCCAGCAGCTAAAAAAAACAAACAACAACAAAAAAATAGATCCATCACAGGTTAGATCACATCCTGAGTGCATGAACATTCATCTTTTTAAAGCAATTTTATTATCAAGTATCGTCAGCTTCATGTAGTTAAATGTTTTTAATGTAAAGTCTTAATGTGAGAAGAAACTTCAGTGTCTCTTTGTGGTCATTTTGTGCCTCTTTGCATCTGCGTGATGGATGTTTCGTGTCTTTTTTGTAGTCATACTGGAACATTTGCAGTTTTACCTATCATGTGTTTCTAATGTAAAATCTCCAGCTGACTGATAAATGCAGCCGAGTAAAAAGTACAAGTTCCCATTTGAATCATCTGTGGAGCAGTAACAGTATAAAGCGGCATCACGCAAGAACGTACCCCAAAGTTGAACTTGACTACCTGCTGTACTTGAGTAAATGCGCTCCCACCACTGGTCGGTCTGTCGGTCTGACTCTAATCGCCCGTAGTACTTCAGCGTTTTTTTAAATAAACAACCCGCAGAAGATTTCTCGCAGTTCAAAGCATTCCAAAAATTCACAGTGCAAACATTTGATATGAGTAGACGGTATCTTCAACATACCGTGAAAACCTCATTTATATCAGGACACATTCCTCTCTGGAATGATTTATTTCACCTTTCTTTCCTGCAATTCAGTAGTTTTCTCGGAGCGACGGGTCAGAAGATGTGTCACCTTGTGTTTAGCCGCATGTCACAAATCCCAACCTCACCCAGCAACATACTGTGGTGAAAACAACAGAGTCTCATGCCTGAGGGAAAAACCAGTTGGTTCTGTTTTCTTCCAAACAAGTTCTCTGAAATGTGCTCGGACGTGTGGATATGCTTTTCAAAACATTCCTGAGCAGCAGACTGTCTGAGTAATGTTGCCTATGGATAGATTTCATAACCACCGTACGACAAACGAGCAGTCAGTTTCCATCACGCAAGTAACAAAAGCTGTCACTTTTTGTGTCTCCCACAGGAAACGACGCACAGTCAGATGGTGAGTTTTGTTCTCATGCTTTGGTTTTATTCATTTCATTTCTCTTTTGCCGAGAAAAGACGTGGCTGATCCGCCCGTTTTCTCTGTTTTCGTGAAACACACACAGCAAAGGTTTCACACGGGGCTCAGCTCTCGACATTAATCCAGGCTTGAGTGGTCAAAATGCGGGAGCTCGTAGCCCGGGAGAGACCGACACGCTGTCTCTCCACACAAGCTAGGTAAATCGACGTTCATGTTCCCCAGAGGACGAGTCTTAACAACGTCGCCGATCCTCTGACTTTTCCTTCAGCTTCCACCTGTCGCACGGACAACTTACGGAAAAAAAAAGACATAAAACTCCGCCCCCTACACAGGAGCAAGACATTCAGACTGCAAGAGACAGGTCTCTCTGTGGTCATTTTTTTTGTCTCTTTGTGGTTGTTTTGCGTCTCTTTGTAGATGTTTGATTGACTTTGCGGTCACTTCACACAGAGGCCCGGTTCAGTGATCCATACGTGACCCGATGATCAAGCTGCTTTAAATACATTTATTCCCTTTCTCGAGTAATCGATCAAGACCATTCTCACGTCTGGGGGCGATTAGCTTAGCTTAGCATAAGACTGTGTCCCTGATAGCAGGTGGGTGTGCTTTTGAACCTTGGACAGAGTGAGGCAAGATGTTTCCCCCTAGCTCCGGTCTTTAATTGCCTCTTGGCTCTATTTCCACACTTAAGAGACAGACTGACCCAAAAACCACATTATAAAGCACCAATGTTCTTACAAATCCTCCTCTAGGGACATTGAAAATCTACAGCACATTTTGTGGCCCTTCATCAAGATATTTCACTCAAAATCAAGAATGTCGAAATCACGGTGGCGTTACAGGAAAAGTCAGAGGATCGTGAATGTCTGTTCAAAATTTATTTATAATCAGTTCAGTAGTTGTTGAGAAATGTCAGTCTGGACCGATGCGCTGATCCATCGGACAGACGTCGTCAGCCACAGAACCCGCTGCAGCTAGAGAGGCTGAAAACAAATTACAGACGCAGTGAACACGTGACAGACGTCCACACCGATGACAGCACAGACAGAAACACTTGACAAAAACAGCAGCGACCGCCAGTGGCGACATGAACTTTGACTGTTTTCCTCCAGTTTGTGGCACTGCACCGCTCAACACCAAGATCGTCGGCGGCCAGGGCGCCGCTGCAGGGGCGTGGCCCTGGCAGGCCAGTCTGCACAGAAACGGCAGACATTTCTGTGGAGGCTCCCTCATCAACAACCAGTGGATCCTGACCGCCACTCACTGTTTCTCCAGGTGAGCTCTGACCTTGGCACGTCCCTCAGCACTTCACCTGTCTAAACAAAAAGAGACCTAAAAAAAACACACAAAAAAAACCCTGTTCTTCTTTATTCAGTCGGTAATAGTCAAATACCACTACGTGCCATTTCAGTTCAGTTCAGATCTTTGCTGTTCCGCCAGAGGAAAGTCTTTTTATAGCGAGGCGGCATAAATAAGTAGGGATCAGGGATCGGATGAAACGCTACCCAGACAGCAGACGATTCCGGGCCTCGTCTGGGCCAACTAAGGCACATATGGCTCAGTTCTGGCAACGGCAAACTTCATATGGGCCATTTCTGGCCCACACACAACAAGCCGGCTTTGGTTGGTCTAAGCTGTGCAGGAACTAAGAGGCAGTTTATGGTTTGTTAGAATGAAGAGCTTTTGTCGCACATGGAATAAAAACTTTACCTTCAGTATCAATGAATTTGCGACTTCCCAAATACGTAAATTAACAACATTTCCTCATTACGTTAGGAAACAGGAAACGTAATCCAGTCGCAATTATGTTTCCTACAAAACGTATATGCTGTTGAAGTTTAGTTTGATAGAAACATCATTTCTAGAAGAAGGGGTTGAGTCAGAATAATTCATGTTTAGACGTAGTCGGAAAATTAAAAACTGGAAATTTACAGTTGAATTAAATTGAAATGAGTAAAACATTCACTTACGTTAAGTTGAGAGAGAAAAGATGAGTTGATTTCACTAAATTCCTGAACGACGTTGTTCAGTAAACGAACTCCAATAAAACTACGTCACAGAACAAAAATCAAGAATTTCTTAAAATCTCTTTTTTTTTTTTATTCAACATTATTACTTTGTTACTGGTTCCATCACTCACACGTTGCCATGTCGTTTTTCTCAGCTCCAGCACTTCCTCTATGGTGGTATACCTGGGACGTGAAACCCAAGAAGGCCTGAATTCGAACGAGAAGTCCGTGACGGTGTCCCGGATCATCAGGCATCCAGACTACAATAAAGACACACATGAAAACGACATAGCCTTGTTGGAACTGTCCTCAACGGTTGAATTCACCAACTACATCAGACCTGTGTGTCTGGCGGCGGGCAACAGCACCTTCCCGGCCGGGAGGACCTCCTGGGTCACCGGCTGGGGGGACATCAGGAACGGCGGTGAGTTTTACTACAATTATCCAATGATATTTAAATCAAAGTTAACATAGTTTTCATTATTATGAGAAGTAGGTACCATAACTTAACGTGTATTGAAGACACACGGCAGGTTTCCATCAGGAATATTCTCTTTACACTACAACGGGGAGCGTTTTCACTGGCTGGGTCGTCTGTTAATATGCTGACGATGTTTCTGTTTACATTAGCTGAGTGAACTCTCAGCTCTTCATTCATTCGACTCATAAGAACTCGTGCTTACAAGCTCTAAAGTCTGAAAAATAACACCAGAATTCGGAGTTGAATTAATTTGAAATGATCAAAACTTACATATTTGCATTACGTTATCAAGAAAAGATGATGTCAACGAACGTTGATTTGACATAGAGGCCTGCATTCAGATTTAGAAATGTACTCAGTGTGACGGCTGCTACGACTCCATTTAAACGAGTGACCAAATGACGCAGAATTCAGGGCAGACAGGACATTATAAAGGCCATTTTATAATAAAATTCAAGGGACGAGGCCGGTGATTTTCTGTATTTTCTTATGGTCAATAAATCTCACACGTACAGACTCAGACCAACGGTGTGTGAGTCCGTCCCTCAGCACCTTCCCTCCTCCGTCTGTGGCTCTCTTCTCCGAGCCCATTGGTTCCCACTGGAGACGTAAATCTTTAAAAACTCCTCACTGATATATAGTTTCATGTTTTAAACAGGTACTGACTTTAGACAGGAGGAAGTATATAGAGCGTTTGTCGGGGACTATTTTCAGCGGCGCGTTAATTCACATCTGGTTCTGGTGCGAGTATTTTCTTTGGCAGCAGGACGGTGTGTGTGTGTGTGACTTAGGCCAAATTATTACAGTGTGTGTGTTGATGGTGATGAATGAACATGTCACGCAGAGCTACAGTGTCAATCACCGATGTGGTTTAAACAGTTTCTGGAGACAGTGGAGCTCTGTGGCTCAGAGGAATCCAATATATCAGGGTTTGTTACACACACACTTCCTGTTAGAAGACATTCACTACTGGTTTTTGTCTTCTAATCTGATCAGTGTATGAGGCAAAAAAAAAAAAGATCCCCCCAAATGTCAGAGGTAGCGTTTTCTTTTTATGGTTTACGGGAGTTCAGGCCCCTAAACCCTCAGTTCTGGAAAGACTAATCTCCCTGTTTCTCTGTCAGTTTCCCTCCCTTCCCCTAAGAGGCTGCAGGAGGTGAGTATTCCCGTCGTGTCCAACACCCAGTGCAACAATGTCTACGGTACAATCACAAGCAACATGATCTGTGCCGGTGTGTCCGAGGGCGGGAAGGACTCCTGCCAGGTGAGTCCGTCTGCACACACTGCTCCAGCAGCTGACACACACACACACACACACACACACACACACACACACCATTCCTTTCCTTCGGGACACTTTGGGGCGATTTCTCTCTCTCGGAACCGCTTTACTTTCGGCCGGACGAGCTTCTCTGGGGGTCCAGTACCCCGTGTACATCTATGTGACAGCTTTCGTCACTAGTTCAAAATATAATCAACAATAACCTCTGTGATATATTTAATAGAGGTAGATACCCAGCAGTATATGAACCGAACCATGAGCCCTGCCTTTACTTTTTGTTCTTTTACGGAAGTAAAAGTTTGCACAACTGACTTTTACTATTACTTGTAACAGAGTATTTCTACTCTGTGGTAGTGCTGCTTTTACTTGAGTAAAATATCTGAGTACTTCCTCAGGGTATCTGCAGGTCTTGAAAAGTCTTGAAAAGCACTGAATTCAGTTCCTTCAAAACAAAAAAAAAGGCCTAAAAAGTTTTAAAAAGTCCTAAATATAATCGACAAAGTTCTGGAAGGTTTTTTCTTTCTGTGGCATTGACATTACTGAGAACTTCTGGCTGCCAAAAAACTTCAATTCACAAGTGAATCATTGATTTTTTTTAAAATTGGCTGATCCATCCATCAATTTCCTGCTACTTATCTGGGTCCAGGCATGGACGGATTATGAGACAACGGGGCCCCCCCCACCCTGCTACATAGGTCTGTAGTTGTTTTGTGCGTCTCCTTGGGATGGTCTTGTCTGCGTTTGTTCTATGTTAACTGAGCTCTGCATCTCACAAACATCGACAGAAGCGTTTACAGTCGCTCCAAACGGGCGACCTGTTCCCCGTAGGCATGTTCACTAATCCCTCCTTAACCGATTAGTCACATTTCTAGGAATTATTGAAGTACAGACAAAAATGTGATAGAAATTCAGTAAATTCATGTACGTAATAAATAATTGTGGCATTTATTATTTTCTTACGCTGTCAGGACTGTGAAAAAGGTTATTACATTTGATGTTAGGTGCCATTAAAGAGGTATTAAAACGTCTGCAACTTGATTTGGTGGACACTGCAGAAACCCTGTTCTTCCACCACTGCCAATACAGCACTAAGATCCTGCTCACATGTTAGTGCATCAGTGATAATAGTCCAACAATATAATGCATAATGTGTTTTGTTTCGTTTTGTTCTAAATCTGCGGTGTTACTACTTGCACTCGGGGGCTTTGAGTTCTTCCTCCACTGCTGAATTTGGTGGTTTTTTTGATATCAACTCTCATGTCGGACCTGCGCAGGGGGACTCAGGGGGTCCGATGGTGAGCAAGGACGGCTCCAGGTGGGTCCAGGCCGGAGTGGTGAGCTTTGGAAGCGGCTGCGCTAGGCCCAATATCCCGGGAGTCTACACCCGTGTGTCCGAGTATGAGAACTGGGTCAGAAGCCAAATCTCCAGCGACCAGCCGAGCTTCGTCGACTTAAGCGAAGGTTCGGCTGCCGGAACCACTCGCTTCGTCTCCCTCTCAGTGCTGCTCATCCTCCCCGTCCTCCTCTCTCTCTTCATCCTCTCATAGGAGGTTTCGCGATGCCGGAGGTTGCAGGCTGCTGAGCAAGGTTTATGGTTTCAGACTCACTTGGAGATTGATTTGTCTTAAAACCTGCAAAGAAAATCAGCGCATGGACTGAAATACTTCCACTGGTTCATTTTCCTGGGTTTCAGTCATTTTCCAGAAAGAAGTCAACAAGAAACAAAGTGGATCAGGACCTCTTATTAAGAAAATGACACTTGATTAACGTTCTCATTATCAATGAATCTGCTGATTATTTTCTAATATAATGAATCGATTAAAGGTTGTGTCAATAGAGAGAAGAATGTATTTGAAATGAATATAAAAAACAATCTACAAACCCCAAAACATTACAGAGAAAAGAATCGAATCCTCCTTTTTTTTTTGAGGTGAAAAAAAGTGGCGAACTGTGGAAGCACAAAACGCACGTAGAGCTTCACGTGTGGTTAGAATACCGTGGCTGACGTGTTTCGTTTAACCCCCCCAACCCAACCCCGGCTGCTATGTGAGAGCCCACACCTGTTTTGGGAGCGGTCTGCTCCACACCTGTGTTTAACCGTGTCGCTGCCTTGGTCGTCCTGTGAAGAAGCCCCTCACTGCCGACGCTTTTCACGCGCCGGTGGGAAACCTTTGGCCGATTCCCTTTTTTGTTTGTTGCCGCCTTTTTCCACTTCTAATTTGAGATTTGATTTTTGACAGTGTTGGGCGTTGGGTTGGGTGTGCCAACGCCCAACACTGTGTTGGCACTTTTTGCTTATAAAATGACTAAAAACAATCATCAAAATAGTTATAATTAAATGATCTGTTGATTAATTGACTGATCGTTGGAAACCGGTGAAATAACCAGAACCCATCTGGGAATTTTCCACATTACTGTCGACCATGTTCGATATAATGGAATTAAATTAATTATTGTCATTATTTTGAAATACTGCACATTTATGGAGCCTGTATTGAACCGCTATAATAATTATAGCCTTCTATAGTGGTTAATTAGGATTAGTTAAAAAACACATGGTCGCATTTTTTAAAAAGATATTTAAAATAATGAACTAATACTTTAAGCCTTAAACTAAAACATTCAAAGTTCGTTAAATTTACCAGTTAATAACTCTATTTCCATATTCTGCCTTTAACTTTAAAATTAATGACTACATTTTCAAAATGCTGTTGCAAAATTTAGGCTTTTAAATAACAAATTCAACAAATGTATTTAATCTTCCCTTTATTCCATTTTGTGATCATTTAAATTTAAAAACGCGTAAGCGGTGTGTTAATGAATCAAGCAAATGAAATGTAGAAGATGTGGAACATGTTCGACTGACAAACATTAGAAATTTAAAAAACCCCTTTAAAATGAATTTTCCATTCTACTATAAAATTCAATTATTTCTTCAGAATTTAAAGACACAACGAGGAAACAAATAGAATAAATGATTAATTCTTAAATGTAATGGTGTTTTTATTTTATTTGTAGCTTGAGTTTTACAACGCCTCAATAATTAATTAATCTTTTTTAAAAAATGTACTGACTGATCAAAAACACAGTCTAAATCGATTTTGGTCTGAAATTGATCAAATATACAAACGATATCAGGTCTTCGTTCAAATATCGAAAAACTCAGATTGTTTTTTATTTTTCTGTACATGTGAATCTTTGTGTTTGTGAGCGGAAATGTTTCACATTTGCACTGATGGTGAATTTTAGAAGTTTCTAAACTCGAAACCTGTGAAGTGGCAGAAGTGACGGTGAGGAGACATCTTTATATTGACTGGATTTACCTCTTTTCTCTGTTATTAGTACCTTACTCTAATGTTTTGATGGCCTCACATTGGTTTTTTGCACTGAGCACCTGCAACTGTGATTTACTGTTTATGCATATCTTACATGAAGTACGTCTTTATTTCATTTACAATTATACATTTATTGTTGGCAGGCGTAGTCATGTATTAGAAACCCCCTCCATTGGGTCCATGTTATGGTTCAGTACAAAACCACACACTGACACAGTCTCAACAACGACTGAGTATCTCGAAGGATTTATTGCTGCACTGTCTGACCGGATTACATTGGATTGCACTGTACAGGTGTTCCTATATGTTTGGTATCTTTTCGTAAAGCTTGTGATTTAGTTTTGAATATATTTTTTAAACACTTAAAAATGATCTGCCTGTATAATGTTGAATAAATGGGGTTTTTTCTCAGCATTTGCCGTTATGGTGCTACGATACGAATGCGCGACTCTGTCCTTCCTTCTCCTTGAAGGAAAGCGAGTGAGAGAAGGGAATAAACGATGGATGACTGAGAGTCAGAGGGCAGCAGTGGCAGAAAAGTCAGAAAGGTGATCGGTGCTACTGTCCTTTTAGGATACATATCAAGTGTAAATGAAACCTGCAGTTGACAAACGTTATTCAAAGCCCCGAGCAGCGTCCGCAGAGATTCCTGTCAGGCTGCGAACGGCCCCGACCACCCGGGGTAGAGGAGAACAGCGACAGCAGCACAAGAGAACGACCAAAGAGGAAGGAAACTGCCTACATTAATAAATACAACAAAGTAATAAACGAAGGGAATTACATTTAAAAGCTATACACGTTATATATCACATTACAGTACTTTGTGTCTTGTGCCAATACGAAGCTCTACAAACACACTGTATGTGCAGAAGTAACGAGTCCAGAGGTGAAACTCCCTGAATTAAGGTCAAATTGTGACTTGACAAGACAATTCAGTAGTTCTATAGGGATAATAATAAATCCAAAGTACATGAAATATATGTCAGAGTATGAAACGGAGACTATACACTACACACAAATATGTGTGTGTCTACACACACACACACACACACACACATATATATATATATATAATTTTTTTGCCCAAGCGACAGCAACATCAAGAAGAAACATGAGAAGATGGAAAAATACCGAGGGCTGAAACAGGAGCTAGAAAAGATGTGGGGAGTAAAGGCAACAGTGGTGCCAGTGGAGCACTGGGGGCTGAGACCCACAAACTGGGAGAAGGGCTCCAGCAGCTTCTGGGTACAACATCTGAGGTCTCGGTCCAGAAGAGCAGCTAAGACACTGCGCAGAGCCCTCAAACCCCCAGGCCTCTGGTGGGGGACCCGAGCTTGAGGAAGACACACCACCACCCCCCATGGGGGGTGTGTACACTGACACACGCACAGTTAGTTTGCCATGGTTCGGGTCTTCAGAGCTCCCATGTTCCCTGAACGCCGCACGCGCTGTGGTGTCTTCTGATTGGACCTCCTGCAGGAAGCGAGACGGCAGCTCGAGGCAGCTGGAGGCAGCTGGAGGCAGCTGTCGCCCTCCGGCCGCGCGAGACGCCCGCCTGACACGGACGGTGTTGAATTCAAGTTTTCCGCGCTTCGGCTGTGAATGGAGCTCAACAAGGCCGCGTTCCCCACATGCTCACGGCTTGTCCTGGCATGTCTCCTCATCGCGCCGAGGGCAGAGCAGCGGTCCGGCGACGGGGGAGGCTGGTGAGTTCACAGACCCGTTCCCGCCGTAGACCGCCTGACGCGTCTGTGGGGAAATTGACCGCATTCCCCGGCGACACCAGCGGTTCCAAACCCCGTTCAAAAATCTGCCGCTTTAGCGTCTGCGGTGGCAAGAGTTCGTTAAGAGGCGGACATGCGACGGACACGCACTGCGGGGCTAGCGGCGCCCTCTGACTCAGTTTCGGCCGGCGATGGCAGCAGGAGGGCGGCCAGCTCAGCTCCCCACCCTCCTGCTCGGCCGCCGGAGGTCGACTTAGGGACCATCAGTAAATTACTGCTTTATGACATAATACTGATGATGCTCAGTACCTTCGTGCTGACCGGCACGTCCTAGTGAACGGAGCTCACGTACTTTGATTTCTAATGTGTAATCCATTTATTTTACATAAATATTTTTAATTTTTCTCATTAGCTTCCATGTAATGTGACCCAGTGGCTCCAAATCCACACCAGAGTTATTACTGCACCGGCATGGATGGGATTATTGAACAGGTCTACCAGCCACGGGCCCATGGGCCCCCCACTCACCTGGGAATCACCTGGGAATCACCTGGGATTCACCTGGGAGTCACCTGCAAAATGTCACTGAAAACAACACAAACAAATGAACAGAACACAATATGACAGAAAACGGCTTCATGATGATGTGGTTCAGATTCCTTTTTTTTTTTTAGTTGACCAACAGTCACCCCCCCACCCCCCCCTAAATAAAAACCCCTGTCAGATTTGACAAAGAAAAGCATCAAATCTTCACGTTTGGAACAAACCTGTTGATTTTTTTTGGCCAACTGATCAATCGACGTTGCAGCTCCAGTTACCACATTTCCCATAATTCAAGTTTACGTGAGAGACAAGAGCAGGCGACTTTGCAGCAGAACTCAGATCCAGATTTGTTTCATATTGAGAACCTCAGAACATGGCAGATCGGCAGATGCGGGACTTGTCCGCTTCTAATCCTCGTGTCTGCCTCTGTGCTCAGGTCGCCGAGTTCAGATTCCACCCTGGAGGATGAAGGTCCCTGTAACATCGATGTGCTGGACAGGTCTTCGCTCTCACATCAACAGTTCATTGAAAGGTGCGTGGGATAAATGAGCTGAGGTTTTTTTTCTTTTGTCCATGAAACGTCAGTCATCATGACACGAGACGGTTTTTTCCTGATATCACGATGAAGGAGAAACTGGTGTTTTCAAGGTGCGAAGGGCTGCAGTCATCAGTTATCACTCCCACATCAGCCCCAGTGGAAACGCCGGCGTCGATTAGTCGATATTAATCATCAGCTGTTCTGGTAACCGACAAAGTCTCATGTGAAAACAAACTGAATATCTTTAGGGTTTCGAGTTTCAGGAAACTGCGAACGGAATTTTTCACGATTTTTTTTTTGGACATTTTAAGGAACAAACAATAAATAATTGGCAGATTAATCGATAATGAAAATAATAAGTCACCGCATCAGTAGCCCTGGTCCTTGCGAACAAAGCGAGCTCTCCCACCTGGTGGTAACACCTCGCTGCCTGTGGTCACAGGGATCCCAGCGGCACCTGAGCACCACCTTTGGCTGTGTCCCATTCCTCCTAATGGGAGATGAGTTCATTATTTACTGGTTCTGATGCTTTGATGAATTATTCGGCCTCGAGTAAAAGTTAAAAGTTACTCTGAGTAAATATAGTGTTGTTGCGCTTCATCGGGTTTCGGCCTGTGTTATTTACCGGTTGTCCAAACAGCTTTTTCTTGGTGAACTTAAATCTTACATTGATCATAAATCCCGTTATGAACCTTCACTGTTACTGGTCACGTCAAATAAATCCTCGTTTTCAAACAGTCCCGTTGCTCTGGGAAAGAAAAACGTCCTACGACTACGTCCTAAAACGAATTCAAGGAAAACAAAGAAAAGCGTAAATAAATGATCTGAATGAGTTGAACTGGGGAAAATATCCCTGTTAATGGAGCGTTTTGGACAAAGATGGGAGGAGAGAGCAGAAATAATTCATTTGGACAAACAGAGAATCTGTCTTATCAGTATACATGTATATTTGTACATATTCTGATTCGTGCAGATACAATGAGTGGGATTTCTTACCTTCCAGATTGTAAACAGGAACCTGCCTGGTGCGTCTTTACGCTAAAGCTACGTGTTTATTTGCTGACTCAACACTGCTGGTAAAATGTTTTTTTTTTTTTCTCCTGTCTCCCTCCGTTTCCCCAGATACGCATACAGCAGGCCAGTCATCCTGAGAGGTCTGACCGATAACACGGTACGTAGTTAATCATTCATTACGCACGGAGTGAAAAACCCACGCTCGCTACACTAAAGGCTGGGACTTGTCAGTTCTGGTGAACCCGCGCTGGATCCGACGAAACCACACCGAGGGTTTTAGAGCCCTGATCTAAACCAGTGATTCTCAGCCGACATCGACTTGAGTAGTGACTGCTGGACTTTCACTTGTAATGGAGTATTTTGACCTTGTTGAGTTGGTACTTTTACTCAAGTAAAGGATGTGAATGCAAAGCAAACCTGACCAACTGTAATGGGGGGGGGGGGCAAAAAAAACAAAAAACAATTCCAAGATCAGTTTGTCTCGTTTGAGAAAAATATGGTAAAAATTTTTACTTCGACATAACTGATAGGAAGCTGTTTAAAATCCATTTAAATGAACACACCAGGAGCATGACGGGTGGTGTCCTGACGGGTGGTGTGTGGTTGTGTGTGGGTGGGTGGGGGACCTCAGACTAAAGGAAAAAAAAAGAAAACCACGTCACAATGAGGGTGAAGGTGTTACAGGGTGGATTTTTCCTTGAATGCATTCCAGCCTCTTTTCGTCATTAAGACCATTTATTTGTCCATTTGTGACCACGTGCGTTTAAACATGGCCACCGCTCCTACACCGTTCACCCTCAGTCGAAACCTCACGGTCATCGTTTCGACACGACACCCACCGTCCTGACACATCCAGACTGCCCTGTACATCAAGTCCTGAGCTGGAGTTAAAACGACTGTACGTTGACTTTGTTTTAGAAATTCAGGTCGTTGTGCTCCAAGTCAAGCTTACTGCAAGAATATGGCGACCGGCGAGTGAGGCTCAGTACAGCTAACACCTACTCTTACAGGAAAGGTACGCACGTCTAACGTTCGCTAGGGCTGCGCCGCGATGACCTGGCAGAAACTAACGAACCCTGCTGGGATTTCTTTTTCTTTTTTTTTACCTTTACGCACTCACCGACTCACTGTGATGAATGTGTTCCAGTGGACGTCCGTTTCCAGGAGTACGTGGACGTTTTCCTGAGGCCTCAGTCCAATGACGCCCTGGGCAGCGGTGAGTGATCAGTGTGAAGGACGTGACAGGACGTCAGCCTCTACGGACGGCGTCCGAGAAGAAAACCGTTGCTCACAAAACTGCAGATTAAACTTTACCAAAGAACGTGAGAAGAAGCCTGATGAATGTTGGCTGCACATTGTTTGGTCAGATGAAACCAGTTTGGTATCTCTCAGGTTGACTCTTTGAAAACAAATCCTCGTTTCCCTCTTATACAGACACGCTGTATTTTTTCGGAGACAACAACTTCACCGAGTGGCAGGGTCTGTTCGAGCACTACGAGTCTCCGCCGTACGTCCTGCCTCACACCAGCGGAGCGTACAGCTTCGGGATCGCAGGTCAGTGTTGGTTCGGCAGACTGGAGCCCAGAGACGCTCCTGCACTGAAGATCGGTTTGTCAGTGTGATCCAGGTCTTTCTGTCATCGTTCAACAAGCAAAGCTTTTCCCTTTTTAATTTCCTCCAGCCGAACGCAAGAGCAAGTCGGCCAGACAAAGAGAAAGGCAGACGACATATCGAGTTTCTACAGTGCGGTGTTTTACTAAATGACCTGCTGCGCTGCTCAAAAATTAAATTCTCTTTTATGTAGAACAAAAACAGAGAAGGTTTTGTTTCCTTAGACCCAAACGCAATCATCAAATCTCATGTCAGATATCAAACTGGTGATTGGGAGAGAGGCAGAAACTGTGACTGTAACTCCAGATCTACTTCTTGGTCCTCAGGCCCTGGGACCGGAGTTCCCTTTCATTGGCACGGTCCCGGTTACTCTGAGGTCATCTACGGAAGAAAGGTAAAAAACAACAACAGGTAGCCTCCTCTTCCGTTTCCTGCCTGTCATGTTGATTTATTTAATCACAAACTGAGTGTCCTCGATCATTTGAACTCGGGTGTGGGGAAGGGTTTGCTGAATTGAGTCAGTGTTGAGTGCAGCTGTTTGATTTGTGGTCTGACTGATGAATGGGGGGTACGGTCGGTGAGCACTTTATTAGGAACACCACGCTAACACTGGGTGATACTGGATTCCACCAGAGTTTGGAAACTTTCCTCTGAGGTTCTGGTCCATGTTGACGTGACTGCATCACATCATTTCTGCTGATTTGTCCGCTGCACATTCAAGCTGCCAGTCTCCTGTTCTACCACATCCCAAAGGGGTCCTACTGGATCCAGATCTGATGACTGGGGAGGCCACTGAAGTCCACTGAACTCACGGTCATGTTCATGAAACCAGTTTGAGACGACTCCTGCTTTGTGACATGGAGCATTATTCTGCAGGAAGTAGCCGTTAGAAGATGGTGAACTGTGGCCATAAAGTGAAGCACATGGTCAGGGACAATACTCAGACCGGCCGTGGCATTAAAACCATGACTGACTGGTATTAAGGAGCCAAAGTGGGTCAAGAACACATTCCCCAAACCATCACACCACCTCTACCATCCTGGACTGTTGACACAAGGAAGGTTGGGTCCATGGATTCATGCTGTTGACGCCAAATTCTGACCCGACCATCTGCTGCCTCAGCAGGAATCCAGATTCATCAGACCAGGTCACATCTTTCCAGTCTTCACCCATCCAGTTCTGGGGAGCCTGTGCCCACGGCAGCCTCGGATTCCTGTTCCTGGCTGACAGGAACCAGACGTGGTCCTGTGCTGTTGTAGTCCATCCACCTCAAGGTTGGACGTGTGGCTCGTTCTGAGAAGCTTCTCTGCTCACCACAGTTGTAGAGAGTGGTTGTCTGAGTTACCGTGGCCTTTCTGTCAGCTCCAACCGGTCTGGACGTTCACCTCTGATCCCTGACCTCTCATCAACGAGGTGTTTCCGTCCACTGAACTGCTGCTCGCTGGATGTTTTCGGTTTTTGGCTCCATCGTGAGTAAAAGCTCCAGAGACTGTTGTGGTTGAAAACCCCAGGAGATCAGCAGTCTCAGAATATTCTCTCTCCTCATTCTGATGTTTGATGTGAACGTTAACTGAAGCTCCTGACCTGTAGCTGCAGGATGGTATGCATTGTGCTGAAGCCGCGTGATTGGCTGGTTGGATAATTGCACGAATAAGCAGGTGTACAGGTGTTTTCCTAATGAAGTGCTCAGCGAGTGTAAATATCAGATAAACTGAATAATTATCACTTTTGAATGAGGTGAACAATTAATTTTTCATCACACAGCGTTGGTTCCTCTACCCACCTGATAAGGAGCCTCATTTCCACCCGAACCACACCACCCTGTCCTGGGTGACAGAAACCTACCCCCACCTGCCCGAGGAGGAGGCTCCACTGGAGTGCACCATCAGACCCGGAGAGGTATCAGACTCTACTGAATCGGTAGATTTCACTCTTCCAACAGAAACACTGCGTCCCGTTTTCCAGACTATCCAGCCCCTCTTTACTTATGAGCCAGGAGCTTCCACCGACTCTTCGTGGCATTTTCAACGTTTTTTGACACATTTAACCTCGATGTCTAAAAAAAAAAAAGGGTCCATTCTGTCTCAGAAGTAAAACACTGATCCTCTTAGCTGCCGCTGACTTTGTTGAGAGAAACAGAGCCCTGATACGGAGATTGTTGTCCCGCATCGACGACGCGTGACGAACACAACTCCACAAAACCGTTAAACGGCCTGGCCCCGGAATATTTAACTGACCCACTCCGATCCTCTGCTACCGGCCTCCTTAAAGAACCCAGAATTTGGTTAAAATCCACTGAAGGGGCTTGTAGTTACTCTGTCCCCTTAGAGACTAGTTTGAGTCACTTCAAAGGTCAACTGGAACCTTTTTAGTTTCCCTTTTATTTTCTGGCTGAATTGTTGTTTCTTGGCTGCGCAAACATCACAGATGCTCTAACGTTTAACTGGCACTTTTGAGTTGGACGTTTCGTCTACAAAGTGCTATATAAATAAAGTTTCATGATGACCCCGTGACCCTGGAGCTTGGTCGCCGATCTGCTGCCTGCAGCGGTAGAATCTGAGGCGGCCACAGCCAGGACTACAGCTGCCGCTGTTCTGGAAATCTGGGGGCCTGAAGTGTAGTTGTTGTTGTTTTTGTTGTTGTTGTTTTTAAAGGCAGTTCCCAAATAATTTAGTGTTTTTTAGGAGAAAGAAAAAATTAGAAATATGTAGTGTTAGACCATCATGTAGGGAAACTCCTTAACTGTTTTTAAATGATTAAAAAAGGTTAAAATAAAATAGTTGGATGAATGAAACAATAACAATAGTTAAATAATCAGAGTAAAGAGAAGAATGACGAGAGATATCAACGGAGTATTTTTGTTGTTAACAGGGAAATGTTTTTCCATCAGGTGCTGTATTTCCCCGACCGCTGGTGGCACGCCACTCTCAACCTGGACACCAGCGTTTTCATCTCCACCTTCCTCGGCTGAGTGTCTCTTCAGCTCTCCGCCATTTTAAAAGAGAGAGAAAAAAAAAAAAAAAGGAATTCATCGCGTCTGTTTTATCACAGCTTGTTTTCCGGTGCAGGCCGACGGGCAGAGAAACGGACTCAAATGTGGATCCAACAACAAAAGACTGAATGCGACATTTCAGGGGATCCACTGAGGAACTGTAATTTTTGTGATAATATTGTGGTCTGGATGATGCAGACGTTTAATGTCAGGGACCAATGGGCACCACAGTAACATTCCAGGTGAATCTTATGAGGGCCAAGACTCACGTTTTCCTTTTAAAAAAAAAAAAAAAAAAAAGGGGATCCATGTTTTCTGATGACAATAATAAAAAGGATGTGTATGAAATGACCAAAGCAGCAGAGGCAGATTATGTGGCGCAGGCTTCAGACCCCAACGTGTTTAGAATCAGTTAAATCTGACCTACCAGTTTTTGTTTGATTTCTTTTTTACCATTTCAATTTACCCCAGACTTTTATTTTCAGTCATCTGACATTTTTACAGGTTGTTCTTTGGGGCATTTTTAGTCTTTATTATTAGAGACGATAGAGCTCGAAGGGAAACAGGAGGAGGAGGAGGAGGCATGTTTGTTGTGTGTTGTGTGCTTCAACCGCTCCAGGACCAACCACACACATTATGACCAAACCTGCAAAATCAGAGAATTAAAAACTGTATTTTTATTTGTTTTGCATTCAACAAAGCTGAACCTCGACTCAAGGGCACAACCAGCCAACAGAAAAACTTACAGCACTGATTTTCTGCTACTCGGCTGCAGGTGGAAACACAGGTGAGACATCAAAACGCCATTTTTAATCTGCCGGCTGAACTCAAAGCCTTTGGTCCAGTCGCTGTCGTTTCAGCAGCAGGGGTGTCGGACATTAAAACGCCTCCGGGTAACATAAAATATGTGGATGGTGGGACAGATCTCACCGCTGCGACGTGATAATGTGACCAGTTTCAGTGATTAATGATTAAAACAGAGACTAGTCAGCAAACACGACACTGCAGCCTCCGGAGGAGACGAGCACAGAGAACCAGAGCTCCCAGGTAGAAGACGTGGGACATTGACTTTGTCGGAACATTTCAAACATCAGCAGGTTGATGATTCAGAGATTTCAAACTGTCTGACTGCGGCGGAACTTGTGATTAAGCGGCGACATTATCAGGTGGCGGTGTGATGTCGGATTCCAGTAAGTGACAGCAGCTATTTCCTGACACTGATATAAGTTGACTGATAAACAGTACATGCGCCACGGGGAGTTAACACACAGCTAGAGGAAGTCTGGAAAACCCGCAATTAAAACGAAACAAGATCTGAAGCTCAACAAGCAAACCAAGTTTAAAAAAAACAAAAAAATGACAATCACAAGTTTAGTTTCTGCACAAAGCTTCATCAGAGTCATTAAAAAGGACGTAACATCTACATTTACTGATCAGTGGGGAAAACAAAATCCGCTCTGTCCCCTACTGACTTTGATCCAGCAACAGGTTTCTCAAGGAGAACACACACACACACACACACACACTCTCCCAGACACGACGTTACCGTCTCCTCTCTCTCGGTTTGCCAGCAAACACAACATGAATCCTCACCAGTCGGTAATCTATAATCAATACCGGGTTATTTTTGACCGACGGGGATCAGGAATAGCAGCCGATCGAATTGAATTTCAGACGCTGCAGCGGGAAAAGGCGGGAAAAGTGAAGAGATTTCACGCGCTAAAATACGAGCGGACACACAAGCAGTCGATGGCGGGAACAAAAGGTGCCGTCACGTCACGTGTCCAGCCCGCCAACGCCGGCTCTGTCGCCCATTCGCTTCCACCGAGGAAAGGGACGACAAACTGCTCACACTCCGTCACCCCTCCGATCAGTGGTCGACGCGTCAGACGTGGTATGTGGGATGTGACTGCACCGCCGCGGCACGTGTCGAGCTTTGGCGCTTTTCTTCAGGCGACGTCTCTAGAAAGCGCTTTCCGATTTATCTCGAGCTGCGCCGGCTGTGGTTTCTCTCTAGCTCTAGAAGCGGACTTTCCTCAGCTCCCCGGAATGAACCTCTCGATGCTGCCGGAGTGAGAAAACTGCATCTGCTGATCCGAGCCGTTCTCCTCGTGCGTCTGTTCGTGAACTTTCTGCATCAAATGAACGAAATCTTCCCACTTTTCTTTTTTGTGTCTTATTGCTGCTGCTTCAGTCACATTAAATCCTCACTGTCAGAACCGTCCTCAGACAATCTGGTTTGATTAAAAGACGCTGGTGCGCAGACACACACACACACACACACACACACACACACAGAAACACGCACGTTTGTGGTGCTGAGCTCTAAATGGTCCCAGTAAAAAGGAAAAAAAAAAGGAACAAACGCACCAAAAACCAGACAGAGCTAAATGAGGCAGCATGTGACCAGCTTGGCTGAGTTTTCAGTTCTTATTTTCCTTGTTTCTTATCCGGTTAATGTTTTAGGTTCTGAAGTATCTAAGATTCAAGCCAGTTTGTCAGGAAGATGTGAGGACTGGAAATTCGAAAGGGCCTCCACAGATCGAGCTGAATTTCCTGTCGTCCGTCAGAAAAACAAAACCGAAAACTGGTTTCAACTTTTCCAGTTCAAGCTTCAGTTTCACTGTTTCACTGAATAAAGAACAGACATTGCTGACATTCATTTTCTTCTTCCTCTGACTTGCGATTGCTGTATTTTTCTGGATTATCCACAGCACTTTAAAACAAATCACTATATAAACGACACTGAAAACTTCAAGCGCCGCCTCGTCACAATCTACTTTCACTACCAGCAACAATTGTTTACTTCACATAAAACTGCAGTGGGACTTGGTCTTAGAGCATAAGTCTGGTGTTATTCTTTATTGTTCCCCTTGTCATCAAATCCCAGGTACAGGTCCAAACCAGCACCAAATGTCTTCTGACAGGAAGCGTGTGTGTATCGAAACCTGATGCGTCTGGTCCCTCAGAGCCGCGGAGCTCCAATGTTTGCAGGACCGATTAAAAACACATCAGTGAGTCACACGGTTGCCCTGGGAGACGTGTTCCTTCATCACCACCAACACACACACACACACACACACCGTCCTGATGCCACAAACACTCCCTACAGCACCAGACGCGGATTAGTCCGCCGCTGAAAACAGTCCCCGACAAACGCTCTAAATACTTCCTCCTGTCTAAAGTCAGCAGCTGTTTAAAACATGAAACTAAATCTCTGAGAGGAGTTTTTAAAGATCCACGTCCACATCCCGTCTGTGGAACACACACACCGCTGGTTTGAGTCTAAACATGGGATTTAACGACAGTAAGGCAAATACAGATTAATGCCAGAATTCTGCTTTCAGACAGAAATAACCTGGATGCAACAATTCTGACTTTTTAGTCGATTAAGGTTTGGGTGACGTGTTTGATTAAAGGAAGAAAAAAAACAAAACAAAAACGTCTGCTTCAGCAAACCTGGTTCAACAGCGTGGTGGAGAGGAAGTACTCCACTACGTTTCTCTGACAGCTGCAGTTACTTTGCAGATTCAGATCTTAAATACAAATCACCTTCCTAAAATCTGATGAGTTGTCATTGATTTATCGACCGAACAGTTTCTAAAGTGATGAAAATTAGCTACAGCATAAAAAGCTGCTTAATAAGACTCATCACCATCAGGTAACGATGCGTCTGTATCGTACCTGTGAGTAAAAGTTTACACGTGTTGGTTTGTTTTCTGTTTTTTTTTTTACTTTTACTGGTATTTTCCGATCCTTTACTTTTACTTAAAGACCGGATCTGAGTACTTCCACCACTGCTGAAGAATAATCATGTGGATCTTACAGGTGCAGGTGTGTGAACATCAGAGGACAAATAAAAAAAAACATTAAAATGTATTTGCTTCTTTGGCTTTTTCTGTGATTATATAACTTTTTTTTTTTGAGTTATCCATTCATTTTTTCCTGGTTTTATTTCGTGCCCCCCCCCCCTTTAATTTCTGTAAAGCAATTTGTAATTTCCGTTTTCCCGTTTGGGAAACTTTACTTTACAGGTCTGGATTTTCCTCATGTTTTCCCAGTAATTTGCTCAGAAGTCTCCTGGACAGAACTACGTTGTTATGATACTAATTCGAGGAAAAGCAGGACTTTCCTTGCAAGGTGCCCCGTTGGCTGCTGACTGTATATGACTGCTTATATATATATATATTTATTTATTTTATTTTATCTGGCTTGTAAATGGTCCTTACAATCTGATTCACAATGACCCAGATGATCTGACAAAACTAATTTATCCTTTTCTTTTAAACTATTTAAATATTAGTTCATTATTCATTTATTATTGTAAACTTCATGTTGACATTTTCGGATGACTCTGGGTGTTGCTAACAGTCAGAGTTCATCAGAGCTCAGTTTGCTCATTGAACACCGTCTCTTCGTCCCGCTAATTAGGAAGAACTTACATGAGGAAATTACTGGGAAATGATTCAGAAAATATGGTCCAGTAAAATAAGATGTTGCCACAATCTGCTCCAGCGGCCGTCTGGTGAATTCCAGCTGTTACCGAAGCTAAGACGCAGCTGGACGTCAGGTTGAACCGGCCACATGATTTGTTCTCAAACGGTGACAACTCAAGCACACGAGTCTGAACACACGAAACGATCAAACTAACTTCCCTTCCGCCGCGTCGCTCAGTAGTCCTCCACCCAACCATTCTCCAAAATAAAAGCATCGATGACTTCCTTCATGGCCAGGTTGGGGATGAGCTGATCCTGGTTCAGCGGAGCGCGCGTCACTGGGTCGAAGTGTCCGACGCGCTGAAAGAGAAGAACACACACTTCTCACACACTGGGGTTTGCTGTTGACGACGGCTGCTTTTAACAGGCACGCGATGACACGGAAAGCTGATGACTTTGAGTGGGTTTGCCTGCCAAGATTTGTGGAAACCTGTTCCTACTTTCACGTAAGGCAGAAGATTCACTCGGTGCAGTGCTGAAACGGTTAATGGATTCACTACTTGGCTGGCGCCGGCGCGTGACAGAGGAAGAGCTTCGCTCAAGGTCTGAAACTGTACTTTTCTCTCTGTCAGGTGGAGGCGAAACGTGTCGGAAGCAGGATTCCAACAATATTTGTTTTCTGCGCCAAAACGAAAAGCGAAATGCACGGACTGGGACTACAGGCGTGATGAAAGCACGGCACACATCCGTTTTACCTGAAGGTGCTCCTCGATGTCTTTTCGGTCGTAGGTGACGCCACTGGGTGTGATGCAGGGCTCCCTCATCAACTCGAAGCTGATCTTTCCGCACAGGAAGTCTGGGATCTCGCGCTTCTGTCAAACACACACCAAACACAATCCAGCGTCCGCTCATAAGACCACAGTGCTAACGCTGAACGTCAGTCTCAGACTCTTCTCGTGGACCGCGAGCGTCGCTATCAGGCACCGACACTAACCTTCCTCTTCTCGTCTACTTGACAGAACAGCTCCTCCATGTCTGAAAGATACTTGTCCTGCGGAAAAAAACAAAAGACAAAACACTTTGGGTTACAAATAATCAATACAGCAACAGTTTGGAGGGTTATCAGGCAGGAAGGAGGACGCTACTACCAGGTCATGACCACGAATCCTGTCACTTCCACACGCTCCACCTAACTGGACTAACCGCTGTAGGCTACGCCACCTTCCTCCTCCACTGTCACGCCATCTAGTTACGGGCTCGCCTCCGTCTCCGCAGCACACTCCACGTTTTTTTCAATTTCCTGTACCCCCGTTTCACAACTACCACGACTGTGTCAACAGACTCTAGGTCTCGGGTGGGTCCCCTTTTGAAAGGGGAATCATAAAAAGCAGACTGGAGCCGAGAACGAGAAGAAAACGCTGGGCTGGGCTTCACACGTCCGAGCGGGGGTGTGTTTTAAGCGCCCAACTCGGCACGGGAATTCAAAGTCAGAAGCTCACGGAAAGACTGGAAGCCACGGAAACCGTCGCGGCGTAATAGCGCCTTTAAAATTGGGGGTTTTATGAGCTTGCTTCTGAACTGGAACAGTCTGAAGCAGCAGCAGATGAAGGGTGAGCCTGGCATCATTGTAGATTTTTCAATCAAACCGACAATGTGTCAGCTCATCTCTCAATACTTGGACTTCCGCGGCTGGAAAGGGACTAAAACAGGGCGTCGAGGAGGAGCCTCGTTATCCGATTCTGGGCTAAAATCCAAATCCAGACCTACATGTTTTGTGTGGATCTCGTTGAGACTGTGTTGAATTCTGCCGTCGTCAGACTTGTCCTCTTGTTTCTGTCTGCAGCTCTCCAGCTCTCTGTAGATTGGACCACACACACACACACACACCTTCCTTTAGAGAGAAGAGCGACTGAGAAGGGAAGCAAGGTTCCAACTAAGGCTGGCGTCGACCTGCCTCTTTTTCTCAGCGAGGACGAGCTTGGTGAGGTAGGCGTGCAGCTCGCTCTCCTGGTTGATCCTGCCCTCCTCCATGCTGCTCCAGCGTTTCTTCTTCGCTATCCGCAGGGCGCTGGGGATGTCGTCACCGAAGTTCAGACGCTGCTCTTTGGCCAGGTTATAAGCTGGGAAGAGATAAACACACTCTATTATCGCGCTTCGTACACTGACAGGTTTCACTTGGATCTACAGCAGACACTGGGGTTTTTCTTTCTGCAGGTTCTCTGTGCTCTTTTGAGAGTCGTTTCCAGCAGCAGCAGGCAGCTGTTTGCAGCTGTTTTCGATCCCACTGTCCGCTTCCTGCCCAGCAGCAAACAGCAGGCAGACCCGGTCGGAGAGCAGCTGGTGGACGTAGCGGAGCGTTTAGCGGCAGGGGCCGGCGGAGACCTCACGCACCAGATCCAGATGAAGGATCGTGCTGCTCTGGAACCGCCGGATGAGGAAATAAGCAAGCGACGACTTTATAAGGCGATAAGATATCTGGGGTTTCCGGTGTCCCCCCCCCGGGGCCCAGACACACGAACTACCACGGCTTTACGTGCGGAGCCCCGTACCTCTCTGCAGGTTGCCGATGGCTTCGTCGTAGTTCTCCGTCTCCAGGTGACACTGGCCCATGAAGAAGTGAGCTTTGACCGACTGGCCGTCCAGCTCCAGCGCGTGTCTGCAGTCCGCCAGAGCTTTGCCGTGCTGCTGCAGCTTCACGTAGCACAGCGCTCGGTTAGTGTAGTACGCTGGGACAGAGGGACTGCGGGTCTAGCGGAGGGACACAGACAAACACACACACACACACACACACACACTGTAGGGATGCAGCAACTTTGCCCCTGGTACCGAAGCCCTTTTCCCCAAATTCAAAACCTGTAAGCCAGGCCGCAAGGATCTCGCTGGACTCATTTTAATGTAAGGTACCATAAGGTCAGGGACGCCGTGGCACTACGAAATATTACACCATCACGGACGTAGAATCTGTGTTTAATGTGGACTGGCCACATCTGGCTGCCGCCCGATCGGTGTCCCGACCAGAATCCGGTTAAATCGGATTGTTTCAGCCCTCAGATGCTGTTTGGACACAAATCATCAGTTCTAAGGGTTTTCACAGGGACAACAACACGGAGTTACTTTCCCCGGAAAACACAGAGGTGCACGCATTTAACTAAAGTCCTGCCCTTAAAGGAGAAGCTTCAAGGAGTTCTCTGATGCAGTGGTTCCCAACCTGGGGGGTCAGGACTGGGGGCTGAATGCCGGGAATTTCTCACAAATCTTGTGTGTTGGTGGACCGACGCCGGTGCTGAAACGGATATTTTCCAACCCTTGAAATGACGTCATGGGGGGAAAATGCTACGTAAAACTCTTCAACTGCAGGCTTCAGTTGGCGGCCTACACACCAGCCGTGTGCTTTTCAGGTTTTTGGCCTGAAATCACACACACACACACACACACACACACACACACACACACACACACACACACACACACACACCTCCAAAAAGCGGTGGACACAATGCAACAAGGATTAACTTAAAATACATGTAAGCATCGAACCAAAGAATATCAGGGAGAGTGACTTATTTCTGCCGTTGGATTTCTTCTTCCCCCCCCCTCACGGGTGAAAAGAATGAAAATGTGGTGAAAGGGTTGCTGGGAAGGAAACCCCTTAAAACGTTACCCAGCTCCGGTTTGACTACGTGGCAGATTCAGCTCCTCCTCAGTCCAGACCGACCAGGTGCTTTAATAACCACAACCTTTACCAAAACTAATGGGATCTTTTGCAGAGATATCTCTAGGATAGAAACCGGGACCTGGGGCGTATTTGGCTGCTGCCGTTTGCCCCCCATCACCCCGTCCTTACTATGGCTTTGCTGTAGCAGGCCGCAGCCTCCAGGTACTTGCGGTTCAGGAAGAGGCGGTTGCCCTGCTCCTTCAGCTCCTGAGCCGACGCCGAGGCGCTTTTCTCTGGACTTTCTGACATTTTGTCCGCCGGGCTCGCTGCGCCGCCGGCCGCCGCCCCTTCGCTCTGCTCCCCCACCCCGAGGCTCAGATCCAGCAGGCAGCACAGACACTGGGATTCAAAAAAGAAATAGGAAAGAAAGATCAGAAACGGGCTGAGTAGTGGAGTCACAGCCTGACTGGAAAACATCAAATCAGTCATTTGGGGCCAAGAAGGTGTCCAGCTGTTGAAAAACAGCCTTCTCAACAGATGTGAAATCGAGATCGAGATTCTATCAAACGCCGATTCATCCATCTACCTACAGTCATGTGAAAAACGAAGTAGATGCCGTGGAAACTTGGCTTTTTCAACATATCTGAGCAAGCAGACGTTTGATCCTGTTTGACAGAGAGCCTACAGGTAAAAGGGGATACGCGCTCGAACTAAAGTACATGGAAAAAAAAAAAAGGTTTTTCGATTATTTATTCAACAAAAGTAGCAACAGACGTAAAACTCCGATAAAAGTGACACAGCCTCAGAAGTTAGTATTTCCCCCCTTTAGCAGAAATAAGTGTGTGTGGGTCCACCGGTCTGACATCAGCTCGCTGGAACGGTCGACCGCTCTTCCGTGACCAAGTCCCTCAGCTGCAGGACGTCCCACAGCATTTCGACGGGATTCGGATCTGGGCTTCGACCGGGCCGATCCAGAACCCCCCACTTCCTCCCTCTGAGCCACTCCCCGGTGGATCCCCCAGTGCGCCCGGGGTCATCATCCACTCCCGGTGGCCTCGCGTCGGCCTCAAGCGCTCTCCGATGTGATGCAGGATTCGACCGCAGGCGAGCGAGCCCCCGAACCGCCACACTGGCACCAGCGTGCAGGGGAACTTCCTGCGACCTCTCCCTGATGGTCGACGCATGCTCTTTGACACCAGCAGTTTCGGGACTTACCCTGCAGATCCTGCGGTGAAACGTTGGGGGTCTTGGAGACGACTTCTTGCCTCCGGCGGTCTGCTCTTGGGCTGACATTGGCCGAACTTGTGGGAGATTTTTTTTTTCTTACAGCTGAGCGGTTTATTTCAAATAATCTGAAATAATTTGATTTATTTTGAAATCCTTTGCCAGACTCACAGGCATCCACAACCCTCTTCTCCCCTGGAGGGTCTCATCATGGCCCCCCCCCATCTGGAACACCTGGTTCTGATCTAGTGGATTTGATAAATCTCGGGTTGATCGGCTTCGAAAAGTGATTTTTAAGTGTGACTTGCTTTAGTACATCACCTTTATCAATAGACACAGCTTCAAATATGTTGAAAAAGCACCGTGGGGTGTAGTTAAGATCACGCATGACTATCAATCGATCAATCGATCGATCTGTCTGTCTGTCTATCAACACCCACACCGGAGCGACTGGGTATCACGGTCCTGGATCAGGTCTCTCCACCTGGATTCGTATCGATTCGTATCGATTCGTACTGTCTGGGCCCCAGCTCGGATTCGGGCTGTCACCGCTGTGCTACGCCGCTCCCTGCTAAGGTGTAGCTAGCGTTAGCCGCCTCTCTGCAGCTTCGCGATTCCCAGCTTTCCCCCCCTGAACGTCGGTGAGCTAAGCCTCGGCCGGTCCGCAGTCAGACTGGCGGCCACCCGGAGCAAAAAGCCGCTTTCAGCGAGCACAGCCGGCCTCGACGCGACACATTTCACCGGTGGGTTCACAGACCTGCGGCCGCCGGGCGATGAGTTACAGAGCGGCAGTCTCCGTGTAGGTTAGCTCGGTGGCTAACATCCCTGCCGCAGGTTGTCGTCGCGCAGCCGGCAGATGTTTTGGTTTGGATCCGTGACGCAACATGCGTCATCGGGAGACACGCCCAACGAAAGGGGAAGCTTGGCTTTTATTCTGAAAAATCGTCTTATTTTGGAAAACGATTTTATTTTAGAAAAAAAGCATTTATTATTGAAAAAAGGTTTTATTATGGACAGTTTGGGTTTTCATATTTAATAAAAACATTTATTTTAACTTGATTCCATTTTGTCTCGTGAAGTTTCTCCTTCAGAGGTTTAAAAATAAAAAATATATTCACGTTTGATCGATGTTCTTTCAAGCTGAAAGTGTTTCGCTTTTATTTTGGGACAACAGATTCACACAAAACCTTTTCCTTTCCCTCAAAAATATTTCTATCTATACAATCATAACAAGAACAACAACGATAATACCTTTCCTCTTGTGAATCTATTCCAATGTATTGCAAAGCTACATTTACAAACGTTGGCAGACAGAATATTGGAAACACTGCTGAGAAGTTTCTGTGTCAGGATGACATCTAAGCTTACTTAATACTGATTATTATTAATATTACTTATTTTAACTGGATGAATTTACAGAATACAGTGAAGGTCAAACCTGAATATTAAAAATAAATAAATACAACACACTAATCACAACAAAATTCATAAACTTCTATCTCAACCCTGCAAATATAACAGACAGGTCAAAGATAAAGAGCTATACACAATTTAATGGAGGACGCGTCGTAACAGCTCTCAAACATTTGCATAGTTTTTACTCTCTAACAACATGATGCTAGTTTTGGCTCCATGAGCATAAAATATTTGTATCTATTGTGCAAGTTTAAAACATCTCCTGAAAAATAAACCACCATGAGAATCCAGCATAGTTTAAAGTTCATAAAGTGCTGATGCAACCGCACAGCGAGTCTCTGCAGAATCTCACTTCATTTAAACATCCTACATGGTCTAAAGCTGCAGCATGACTCACTAATACTGAGGAGAGTAAACACAACTAACTAAGATAATAACTTCTATCCATCTATCACCAGTGCAATTAAGACAGTCTGGACCCGAAGACCATCCCGTGATCTGAAGCGTAAAGTGCATCGTGTGTTCGAAACGTTGATCTTTGTGAAGGGATGAGCAGCTTCTGTTTGCGGATCAGACACCTGTTGGAGGCGGAGCTGCTCTGAAGACGGAGAGAAGTCCTCTCATCTCCAAACGGGACCTGTTACCGCAGGTGGTAGGCTTCTATCGGTGTCACGAATCTAGACTGATAAGGGGATCCTACTGCCCTCCAGCCGCTTGTCACTGTAGGAAGCTGGGCGCTAATACTGAAGCAGGCCTACCGGGCCGGTACCGGCTTTTTTCGTTTCCACGAAAAAGAGCAGAGAAAGAAATTACAAATCGCGGCTAGAACAGGCGAACCAGCGGGCCTAAAAACGAGACTGGCGCACAGTTTTTGATTTTCCTCATCCAGCTTGTCATTAAAATACTGACCAGTGAAACCTCGAGTCGAGAAACCAGGAAAAGGTCCGGGTCCGGGTCTGCCAGGTGGAAACTGATAAGCCTGGACTTTCAGTGTTGGTGGACGGTTTTGTGTAGAGGAAGGTGAGAAATCAAAAAAATCAAAAAAAATGAGCTAAAACAGCTCAGCGTGCTTGTTCATGCTGCTGCGATTCACTGGTGTGTAACAGTCAGGCTCAGCAGAAACGTTGACCGGTATACATCCGCCGCCGCACAACACTGGGGGACATTTCAGTGAGCAGCTGGGGGCTGTCAGTCACTACTCAAGTCTGACATGTGGCACAGTTATGACTCTGAACGGAAAATGCAACATTCGATTCTCCGTATAAGCAAAGAAGTGGTTTTCAGACACACAGTCGGTGAGTTTGAATCCTGCACTGACACGTATCATGATTTAGATTCATCCATGAACTGATGCCTGAATTTCGTCCAACGATGTTGTTGAAGTAAAGTGGGAACGTCTCTTAACGAATGAATGGATGAATGATCGATGCCGGTCCCCGGATAACCCGCTGAAACAACGTGAGCAGTTTTCACGGGGACGACTTTCTCCCAAAGAAACAGTCTGCGGCCGACAGCGATGCAACCCTCTCTACTGTCTTTAGCTGTCTCCGCCGTGAAACTGGGTTTTGTTCTGAGCTGCAGTTCAAAGCGGTTCCTGCCTCAGAGAAGCTCGGGCTCTCGAAAACGTTTGCAGAACTAAAACGGCCACACGTGACCTAACTCTGTCGGCTCACTACATGTAACTAGAGTCTAACGTTTTTGGGAATTGTACCTGTTTTCCATTAAAAAGTCAAATGAGACAAACGGGTTCAAGTCCCCAGAAGCTGGACCGTTCCTTTAAAGAAGCTGCCTCCGCGATGAGATCTCCCGATCCCGGTTGCGGTGTAGGAAGTTCCCACTCAGGAGTCAGAGGGGCCGAGGCTGGTGCAGACCCGCGGTCTCTGGACTCAGAGCAGGACTGTGCGTCGCCTTTGAGGGACTCCAGTTCCCCAGAGAAGCCTGGACGGCCTTACGATGAGCGAGTCTGTGTGTGATGGAGAACCCGGCGTTCCCCTCCAGCTGAGACAAAACCACCAGCACCTGTCTGAGAACGAAAGACATGAAGTCTCCTTTACACCCACATCTGTCAGAGCACAACATGGAGCCCACTGCTGGATGATTGTTTCTGCTGGGGTTTTTTTTTTTGTTTGTTTTTAAATCACTTTAAAGTCTGGGGATGTTCTACATTTTTCTTAAAGTCATCAAACCTCATCTTTGGTCTTTGTATGAGATTTGTTGACAGCAGGAAAAAGCCGACAGCTGCCTTGGCTGTGACATGACCGTACACTGACACAGGAAGCGGCCCTTTGAGAAAATGACCATCTTTGCTCATCACTCAAAGTGAAAACATGTTTTTATTTTGCAAATGTATTAAAAATCAGAAACTGAAATCCCATCATTTACAAAGTATTCAAAGTATTATGCCCCTTTAGCATCAGTTACAGCTTCCAGTCTTCTCGGGTGAGTCTCTACAAGCTTTGCAGACCTGGATTTGTGCAGCTTATCTCGTTCTTCCTGGCAGATCCTCTCAGCCTCCGTCAGCCTGGATGGGAAGCGTCTGTGAACTGCCAACTTCAGGTCTCTCCACGGATGTTCAGTGGGGTTCCAGTCTGGGCTGTGGCAGGGCCACTCAAGGACAGTCAGACACTAGTCCTGAAGCCGGTCCAGCGTTGTCTCGGCTGTGTGCCTCAGGTCATTGACGTGCTGAAAGGTGAACCGGCAGCCAAGTCTCAGGTGGCCTGCACTCTGGAGCAGGTTTTCTTCAAGGACCTGGCCTGGTGTTCACCAGACATAGTGTCTGGAGTTTTGCCCAAAGGCCTCAGGTTTTGTCTCATCAGGCCAGAGAATCTTTTTCTCAGGTTCTCGGAGTCCTTTAAGTGTTTGAAAAACTCCAAGTGAACTGTCATCTGCCTTTTACTCAAAGTAGCTTCGATCTAGCTGCTCTAACCTAAAGGCCTGACTGATGGAGGGCTGCTGAGACGGCCGTCCGTCCGGCAGGTTCTCCCATCTCTGCAGAGGACGTCTGAAGCTCTGTTAGAGGGACCGTTGGGTTCTAGGTCACCTCCCTGACCGTGGCCCCTCTTGGCTGGTTACTCATTTTGGAAACTCCAGGAACAGTCATGGTGGTTCCAGACTTCTCCCATTTCACAGTTATTGAGGCCGCTGTGCTCCTGGGAACAATCAAGGCTTTAGAAATGGGTTTAAACCCTCGCCCTGATCTGGGCCTCGCCACAGCTTTATTGTGGAGGTCTACAGTGACTTCCCTGGACTTTATGACTTGGTTTTTGTCCTGACATGCAGAGTGAATTGCGGGACCTTATAGACACACAGGTGCGAGCCTTTCTAAACTCCGTCCACTCAATTCAGTTTCCCACAGGTGGACTCCAAACATGCTCGAGACTCATCTCAAGGATAGTTAAAGCAAACAGGATCCACCTGACCAGAGTTTGGAGCCACGGCAAAGGGTCCGAATAAGTTTGTAAATGAGAGATTTCAGTTTGGATTTTTTAATAAATCGGGAGAAAATTCTAAAAACATGTTTTGAGTTTGTCATTCAGGTTTATTGAGAGTGAATTGACGGGCAAATAATCTAAAGCAGAGCAAAGTGAGAAAAAAGTGAAGCGGTCTGAATACTTTCTGAAGCCGCTTGTTCAAAATAACGACTAAATCTTTGCTTTATTTATGATCCAACGTTAGGGGCTGCAACTACCCCTTACCCCCATCAATGATTATCATGAGTCATGTCCTGATTAAACATTTTTTAAATCCAAAATAATGACAAATGTATGTCCCACGTGACTCGAGCCCAAACTGACGTCTTCAAGTCTTGTTTCATTGTCTGAAAGAACCATTAGCAAACCCGAAGAAAACAACGGGGGCGAGCCCTCGAATGCAAAACAGTGAGAGTAAATTTACCACTGAGGACTAAACATGTGCACAAATACAGTCAATCAGTGGCGTGAAGAGCACAACACGGGCTCGGATCGACAGCCACTCCGGACTGTAACGTGTGCTCCGGACGCTGCGTTCATGTTCTTAAGTACAGGACTGTAAACTCCTCCTAGACCTTCCTGAAACCTCTGATGTTTCCGACGTGGTGCTTCGTAGTATGAACCTGCTAGAAAGCCAAACGAACAGGGGCGTCCCGCCTCAGAGTCCATCACTCGTTTAAACCCACGTTCAGCGAGTGTAGCCCCGTTTGCTCGGTGAGCGGTACCCTCAACCGGGTTCCCCTCCATCAGGCCCGTCCGGTGTGAAAGTGAATAACAAGCTTGAAACGCTGCCATCCGGAGGAGCCGCAGATCAAATGCACTGTGTGCTTTTCACACCACTGAGTGGCTTTATTTGTGCAGATGTTTAACGTGACAAATTTTCTCACTTTCTCGCATTTGATGACTTAACTCCTTCTTAGTTTGTTTCATCACAAACCCGTTTTCAAGGCATTTTTCCTCCGTTTTTCACGGAAACCATTGCAACAGCCCTAGTTTCATGTTTCTAATGATATAACCAGCACTTTAACAGGCAAAAATTCGATTTTTTTTTTTTTTTTGGGTCCTCTTAAGCAAATCATTCGTCCTCAGTGATTTTCTGCGACTCGACCGTCGGGTTTCGGCCCCGGTTGTGTCGTGGCGAACCTGTGCAGAGGAGGGATGCTGTCGATGGTTTTGAGGCTGCCGCGGGTCGACACCACGTTGAAGCTGTCGCTGCAGTCGCAGGACACGTGCAGGTGGTGCCTTGGGTGTCGGTTTTCCACCATGACGATGAGCCCCGCCCAGCCGTGGGTCAGGTAGTAACAGGTCATCCCCTCCCGACCCTGACACACACACACACACACACACACACACACACACACACACACACACACAGCAGGTTAGTGCTCACCTGTGAGAGTTTATGTTGAGCTTATGCTGGTGCTGTTGGTTTGACCAAAGTTTGGTTGTAATAATATTTAGAATTTATTTCATCCCAAACAAAAAGGAATTTTTCTCGAGATGAATAGAAAATTTGTCTTTTATCTCAACAAAGCTTCCTTTTGCTTTCTCAACGTAATTATAGTGTTACCATGAGAAAACAACTTTTTTTACCCCGAGACTGGATAAATTAACAAAGCTTCTGTAGAACTGGGACATACAACACTAACAAGTCACAGGACTCAAGATACCGAAGGGCCATTCATGCACTTTTAATGTCTTCAGATGTCTTAATGTATTTTTATTGCATTTGTGTTTCATGTTTTTGTGTTTTTATGCCGCTTTGCTGTAAAAATGATTTTTCCTTTGTGGGACAATAAAGATCTGAACCGAACCGAACTGAGTTAAAAGGCCCCACAAAGAAAATGTGTTAAAATAAATAAATAAATCGCCAGGGAAACTGGTAACTGGGTCAGAGGTGCTGATATCTGAGTGCGGTTTTTATGGATTATTATTTAATTTACCGGTGAAACATTACTTCAAATAGCAGATTTTCAATCAAACGAAAATTTAATTAGAATAAAATTTTAGTGAAGTGACTGAACTGATGCAGGCAGAGGGCAACCCAGACGAAGGGCCTTTTCTGATGCATTCAGGAACAATTTCAACGGCAGGATTTCGCCCTCCAACAACAGATGCAGTGGTAAATTCCATTTGTTGGTGATTATACGGATATAACATGGATTTCCCGGCGATCCGATGACCACAACCTGAGCACGGTCACTCGCCTAAGCGCGACTCGGTCACACGATGAAGTCTCATTACCTCATGTCTCTCTCCCTTGGTTTCGGTCAGTTGGACGATGGCGTCGGCGACGGTGGTGTTGGAGGCTGTCACCTGCTCCACCATCACAAGTCTGGAGCTGTAGACGGCCAGCGTGTATCCAGGCGCCTCTGGTCTGCCACAGCTCACTGAAAACACACAACAGCGGCCACTGGCGGGTTGAAATGGTGGACTGCTAATCGCTTTTCGCTCTGGGCCTGTGTTTACCCGACGGATAAAAGTGAAAGATAAAAGAAATAATGATTCACTTTTATTCCCACTTTCTTAGTTTGCTTTGCCTACAAGCTTGAGAGTAAAAGTTTGAGGTGACTTCAGTACAGAGCGAGTGAAGAGCAGGCAGGTGCAATATGACGCTGGCGCTGATAATGTAGGATTAAGGATGACACACTGCTGGTGTGGGTTTTGGGAAATGCATTTTTCACAGACAGTACATCCTGTTTTTTGATACAGAGCGCGAGGCATCAGCTTCGCCGTCTACGGGTCGCTGGAGTTAATGGGGTTCAAGGCTCAACCGACGATAATATAAAGTTACAGCAGTCCATCATCCCGTGCTGAATTTTTTAAATGGACAATCACTTTCATAGCTAAACCGGGCACTTTGTCTTCTTGCTCTCTCTCCCCGTCTTTCTTTTGCAGTTCCTCGTTGTTATATTTTGGGGTCTGAGTCTCACTGATATAAAGTTGGCAGGATTTATTGCACGACAGCTGGATTAGAGTGACCTAGTTTTAACTAGGTGTACCTAATAAACCGGAAAGATGTGCGTTATTTACAGCTTCATTTTTCCTCCTTTTGAAAATCTCGATTGATTGATGTGACTGTGAGTGCAGGTGGCAGAGAGAGAGGCTTGTATTTGAGAAAAATTCACCAAAACCAGCCCCACTCTTGAAAATCAGCCTGAAGTTAGAGCTGCTTGTCGCTTACTTGTCCCCTCTGTGGCGGTGCTGTGCCAGTGGTTAAAGGCGCAGCAGAGCACAGCGTATTCGCCCGGCTCCAGCATGACGTCGCAGCCCACAAACCTCCTCACCGAGCGACGGCTGTGAGCCACCAGACGACCCAACGCCAGAGTCCCGGAGCTGTCGTAGGCGACCCGAAACACCAACACACACAGATCCAGCAGGTGGCTCTCAGCTGTGTCCCATCGCCTGAGGACACACAGGAGAAAAGGTTGGGATGTGTAGTTTTAGTCTGCAACCGTTTCAACTCATTCGGGTCGTGACACTTCACAGATGGGAGGCGGTGCAGGAGCATCAGCGGGCGACTGATCATGAGCCAAAACACGGCTGCAGCAGTGTTGAGGAGGTACAGGAAGAGCCGTGCTACCAATAACAGCAGGCGCGTGTCCTTGAAATATGACGCCACAGCAATTCACTATCTACACAACCTCGCACAGAAAACAGGGTAAGTGCTCCGGACGTGGCACAAGGATCATCTGTGGAAACTGGAGTTACAGGAAGTCGACCACGTCCAAGGAGAAAACCATCTAAAATAAAGGCTGACATATAAAATATTAACAAAATAAAAGGATAATAAACGGATCGTCGCCAACGAAGGGTGAACTGACTTTTGTTGCAGCTGGTTCTTTAATATGGAGCTTTCATTATAGTTGAATCAGTCAAACATTTCTGTTTTTCGAATGAATTGGATTCATCTTCTTGGGCTTTTGGCTAAAAACAAATAAAACTTTGCTAAACTTTAGCGATACTGGCCAGGGGTGTCCTCGGTTTCGTTGTAGACCGTATCGTACAGATAAATACCCCTTAACACTGATACATCAGGTCTGAGTGTGGATGTCGTCCTACCTGCTGCCCTGCTGGAATAAAGCCAGTTCCACAGCCGTTCTCTCCAGCACTGTGACGGACACCACCGTCACCGGAACGTCGGCTCCCCGGGGGAAAACACCCGGGACCCGAAGCTCCTGCCAGTCTGAATGAATCTTACAGATATCCACTGAGTCAAAGTACCTGCCGGGGTCAGACGCACACTCACAGACATGTGTGAACGCACGAACGCGCAGCTGAGGCGCACATACGGCACATTTTCTGAAACCTGAATGTATCACACAATCACATTGCCACACAGAGCTTAAACTGTGCGTTTATCTGGTGAAGATGCAACAGAAAAGGTTTAAAATTCAACATTTGAACTTCGTTAAGTTTTCCACCTCAGCTTCTGTTTCCCGGTTGAGCTTCCTGAGACAGACTCTGTGTTTGCAGCGGGAATGAGGAATAAACAGAAAGCTAGTTGGAGTTTGTTACTCCTCACTGATGTATTACGGAGAATTCCTAATCAATCGACCAATCGACTAACTAATGAGTTGCTCCTTATCTACCTGATGAAATCCCAGAAGTCCATCCAGAACAGGCCATCCTCGGCTCGCTGGGCGCAGAGCTCCCTCTTCACGTGTGGAGGCCAGTGGGGCCAGTTGTCGGCCCAGGGTCCGGTCCAGGAGAACCGACCCCAGGGGTTCCTCAGCTGCAGTAACCTGAAACGGCAGGCGGACGTTAGAGGCTATGGGAGGGTTGTGTGTTAACCTGCAAGAGACCGAGTTAGTTCCACGCTGTCAGGAAGCATTTCACAGATTCTAAACCTGGGAAAAGCGGAGTCCAGGTATCTGACTGGCACTTGGCACCGGCAGATACCCTGAGATTCAGAATCTGTAATCTGGAGAAAAACATCTGATCACTGCACCGAAGGGTGCAGTTTCCACTGGGGAGAAGGGGGACATGTCCTCCTCACTCCTCAATCCTGTTTTTGTCCCCCTCACTTTTATAGTTCCGGTCAGTTTTCTTACTGGAATCTCTCAGATCGTTGTCCAGCCACCAGCGTTCAGATAAGAGAAGAGAGGAGCTGATAAAGTTAAATCTGTGCACCCAAAGCCATCAGTTTAATAAGCGGCCGCGAGTGGGACAGTGAGTCCTGTACAGGCTTTTTGAGGCCGGCGCCCTTAGAGACTGAACCTAAGACCCGCAGACACAACTCAGGGCTGAAAAAAGTACCTCACCACCTCTGCATGTTTTTTAAGGGGGAAAAAATTAATCAATGTGACTCTTGTTCAGCAAAGAGAGACTTGAGTCCTCACCTGTGAGTGTCTACGTCCCGCACATCGAGGACAGAGTAGGCGTGTCGTGGACGTAAACCCAGGGACTCGTACTCTGCGTCATCCACCTTCATGTTGCCTCCTCCACAAGATGCCCCCATCAGGAAACTAGCAGCACAAAGAGAGTTAGGATTGATATAATAATATGAACAGGCATGTCTAACAAACCCCCTCCCCTCAGGTTGTTTCAGTCTTTTCAGAGACTCTTCCTAACGTTTACCCTGCTTCTTTGGAGCTCAGCAATTTGGCCCAGATGAGGTCTGTGTCGATGGGTTCTTCCTTGGGGTTGGTGGCACTGACCTGGAGGGCCAGCGACTCGCAGGGGGCCCCGGTCAGCGTGGACAGGCCCTCGATAGCACGGCCCGCCTGCAGAGCAAAGTAGGATCCGTGGAGCTTGGCCAGAGCTTTTTCTATCAGAGCCACCCACAGCTGTTTCCGCTGGGCCTGGAGAGCGAAAATGAGCAAAAAAGGATCAAGAGAAAGTGTGGTTTCTGTAATTACCTCCTGTCCCACAGCTAATAACTAACTTCGGTTAGGACTTTTTGTGGAGAAGGAAAGCTAGCTGCCCCATACCTGAAGAGACATCTTGAGACAAAACACCGCTCTGTAGCAAAGAAAGTTAACAAACACTTCAAGCGACTAGGACAGGTAATAGGAAAAAAAAAAAAAAAAAAAATTGCTACGAACGGGTGCCTTGGTTGAAAAAGGTTTGGGAACCCCTGGTTTGGATAAGGTCGATGTTTTACCTGAGAGAAGAGGAGGTGGCCGTTCTCGTCGCACGGCAGCATGTCGTCCACCAACACCGTGGTCCATTGGCCGTCCTTGCAGAGACGCACCTGATAGGCTCCCTCGGCGCACAGCGAGCGGGTCACCATCACTTTCTCCACCAGCTCGGGGCGTTCAGCCAGAACGGCCAAGGCACTGAGGAACCTGTTCTCCAAAACATTCAGTAGAGCAGACATACGGCACTGGATCTTTGCGGAGGTTAAAAGCATACTTTGGAGTGACCCTTCAACCTCTATGAGTAAAGTCTTAAAGTGGGCAGAATAAATTGCCATCAGAATGTAATTTTAAGAGTAATCTCAGTGCTCCCCATCATAATCCTTTTGACAGCACTATAGCTGCGGTGTTAGTTCAATTTTTTTCAGAAATGTCTGATTTTTATTCCTATGAGAAATTATTTTAAGACAATGGCTTCATATCGTCACCTTCACAAACGCTGGGCCTCATGAAACATTTGATCTCACCTTGTGTGAACAATCAAAAAAAATAAAACGCTTTTGACTGATCCATCGATATTTTCTTTCCAGAAATCCTCCACCGCCCAGTTCACTTATGGAGTGCCTCAGGGCTCGGTCCTTGGCCCATTTTTATTCTCCATTTATATGCTACCGCTAGGTCACACCTTTCAAAAGCACCATATCAATTTAAATTTATATGCAGATGACGCACAGATCTATTTCTCTTTTTAACACAACAAAATTGTCCTTCGTAGAATCCTGTCTTACACAAACATACACAAAAAGTGGCTTTCACAAAACTTTCTTCAGTTGAACTCAGATAAATCGTACGCTTCTATCAGAGCTCCGGACTCCTCCAGTGATCACATTTCCCCCCACTTAGGTTCTCCATCCTCCTGCATTAAACCTCAGTATTATCTTTCATAAGCAAACACTCTCACCATAAGGGGGCTTCTGTTGTTCAATCTCGCCTCCTGGGCCTTTGCAATGTTGCAAAAATTAGATCTTTCTTTCTTTTTTTTTTTTTTTTTTTTAAAATCAGTAAAGAACATGGAAACTGTCATCCAGGCTTTCATCACGTCCCAGATAGATTACTGTAACTCGCTGTATTTCTGTCTCAGTCAGTACATTCTGGTCTCAGTCCAGGACGCTGCAGCAGGACTACTCACAGAATCCAGCGAAAGAGTCCAAATAATGCCAGTTTTAGCATCCCTTCACTGGTTACCCGTACGTTATAGAAATGGATTTTAGAATTTGAATGATTACTTTTACGGCATGTATGGGGTTGGTCCATGATTATATCTCTGACATGCCAACCCCTTATGAGCCCGGATGCAGGCCGAGATCCTCCGGTAGCGGTCTGGCTAATAAGCAGAGGAGACCAAAGCCTTTAGAGTCAGGACCCCTGGAGTCTGAGAGGACCTGCCGGAGGGGGTCAGGCAGGCCAGCTCTGTTCCCTCATTTGAAGCTCTCTTATTTTAGGACTGTTTCACTGTGTTTATGTTTTCACTCTGTGTTTTGTTATTTTTCTGTTATGTTTGGGTTTTGTGTTTTTATAAAAAACCGTGTAGGTTGTTTTTGGAAATGCTACATAAATTAAGTAATTATCACCTTTTTTTTTTTTTCCAAATAGATCTAAAATGGTTTGTAGAGAGTTACAGGCCATAAAATAGCATCTGACAGGTGACATGTTTTTTGTTTCTTATTTTAATGTCGTACGCTTTCGTTTTTCCTCACCAGCAGTTACCCAGAAGTCCCTGCAGGATGTCAGATGGGCGAGGCGTGCGGAACACAGACCACTTTACCGCGCGCTCTCGGAAGTTGCTGCAGTTGATTTCTTGGGGACGAAGCCACTTTCTGACCCGATGTTGGACGTTGTCGTCCACCGGGAAACCCAGAGACTTTGGACTAGGGGGGAAACTGTCGTCCACAAATGTCACTGCGTTCTGAAATAAAGGGTTGAAGAGTCGACAGAATCACATCAGAAAAACCGACCGTACCTCAAGTGCAATGTAGAGACAATGATGCAAAACACATTATGACAATACGGGAAAAATAATGCATGGAAAGTACGGAAAACTGTATGACGCTGAGTTGAGATGCAACCTCCTCCAGTTTTACAGTTTCGGTTTGGTTAACATTAAAATCTCTTTAACGGAGTCCTCAGTGTGAGTGGAGGACTGACTGACTGACTGATCTCAGCTCGTACCGAGCCGGGCCAGTGCCGCAGACGAACCTCTCTGCAGAAGCGGACGATGTTCTCCCACAGCTCCTTGGCCTCTCCTTCGTCACTCTGGCGCAGCACCTCCACCGGCTTGCTCTGCTTCCTCTTCGGGGACAGCGCCGGTTTAAGCTGCGCGGCGTGCTGCTGAGGGGTGTGGCAGGCCAGGCAGTGTTTGGCTTTGACCTCGTTGATGAGGGTGCATGCCGGACACGACCACTCCTCTGTCCTGTTAACGGAGACCACGCAGGCCGGAGTCGACACCGACGCATCCGAGGCAGGTGACGACGGCGAACTTTCCTCTTTAAGGACGCTGAGCCGCCTGCCGGGCGGGAGCTCAGGTTGGGCAGACAGGTGCGACACCGCGAGTGTTGAAGGAGAGGGACTCACGTTATGTGCTTGACTGAGGAAAACATCTGGAGGTGGCACCTCTCTGCGACTGCAGGGAACTGGATTATTGTGACCTGAGGACGAAACACTGAGCACTGAGGCGTTTGTGTTGGGATATGAGGCCTCCACCGGTAAACACTCTCCTCTGGTTGAGATGGAGAGCGAAAGCGCCCTCGCTGCAGGTTCTGGTAGTTGTGTCCCCGTTTGATTGCAGACCTCAGGCATGAGCAAGGCCTCAGCAGGGATCTGGGGGAGAGACAGTTTGCGTGGTCCCCCGCAAGCAGAGCAGGACATGGAGGTAGGGGTGTTCTGCAGAGTGCACCTCAGACAATCCCAAGCCAGGCTGCGTTGATCTGCATCTTCCGCCGGTGAGCTGTTTCGCTGCCTGCGCGGCTCGGTCGACGACGGCCTCGGGGGACCAGAGCAGATACCGGACCGCTGAGGTCGGGGCTGGTCCCGGGACGAGTCCCGGGGTCGGTCCGGTACCCCGGCGTAGCCGCAGAGAGAGCAGGCCAGGCGGTCGCGGGAGTTGGCCAGCGTGCAGCGCGGGCAGGACCAGCCGCCGTCCTCCCTGCTGGTCCCGTGCCACATCCATCGGCTGTCGGGTCTTCGCCGGGGGGCTTCACAGATGGAGCAGCGGGGGGCACCGGCTGCGTTCAGGAAAGTACAGCAGCCGCAGGCCCACTGGCTCCTCTGCATGGGCATCGAACCAGAAGAGAAACTGGAGCAAAAACACAACACTTTAGAGTCCTAATCTGGACATGGTCTTTATTATATATTCTATCATACGCCACATCGTGGCCTTCCTTCCATTTCTATTACTTATACAGTACGTCGGAACAGTGTATTATCATGGTGTGGTGTGTGTACATGACCCGACTCTGCACACACATTATACAGTATGATAACACAACTTTGATCCATTAGGCTGTTTATTGTCTATGCTGCTGATACTCATACCTACCGCCTGTACGTTGCCTGCACTTAGTTCACACGTCATTTCTCTAACACACACAGTATAGTCGCACAGTTCACTCACGCAGCATGAGATCGTGTAAATGTTGTTATGACATTTTTCGAATGTCGTGTCTCTGATGTAGTTTTGATCTTATCTGTATTCATTGGGTTCAACTTGTTCTCAATCCCTTTTCCTCGCCTCGCAGCCCGTCTCTCCGCGCTGCTGTGAAATGGGAATTTACCCCTCAGGGACCAACAGAGTCTTATCTTATCTCACATTGGCCTGAAGTGGGAACTACCATCCACCGGACTTATGAAAACGGGGCATTTCGCTTGAACTGATGACAGAACGAAGCAGTAAATGAGCGTTTTCGCGACGTCTTCGGAAGAGGTTCGGAAGAGTTTTGGCACCCCCCCCCCCGAAACAGTGATTCCGGCAGGACAATGGTCTAATTTACTGACGTAATAACCACCACGCGTATCAGACAATAGCAGCTGCAGTGCCAAAAACATCAGAGCAGTCTTCAGCTGCACTCTGGTTTCCAGAAGCACAAAATCCCAGAGGACCGAGGGAAGAAAAAGCCCGGGAAGAGAAGGGAAAACTCCGATTATAAATAGGTGCATTAACAGTTTTTGTATTTTCTTTACCCTGCGGTGGCTCGGGGAGAGAAAGTGAAAATGCACCTGTATGGAAATGAGTCAAGAAGCTGCGCAACGGTTGGAACAGAAACCGTTGTTTAACTGGTGCCTCACAGAGACTGATCTAACCACGTGGTCTCTGGCCCTCCTCGTGTACTGGCCCAGCCGTTTCACCAGCGGTAAAACAGACGAACACGGCTACATTATCTGTGTTGCGGAATCCAGGCAGACATCGCCGGGACGTCCGCGCGGAGGCCGGCACCACGGGCTGGCCCACATTCCCTAGCCGCGCTCCAAGTAGCTCGGCATCGAGCCTCAAACTTCCAGCACGGCCCGACCAGGGCGGGTCGCTGCGGTGCAAACTGCCTCTCGGGCAGCGGTTTTCCCGGATTCCACCTGCATCAGCTTCACTGATTCCCACTAAATATGCTAAAAACTGAGCCGTCGGCGGCTTCGCTCTGTGGACAACGACTGGTCTTCACGTCCACTGGTGTCTCAGAACATTTCTGTCACTTTTACGTATTTAATTTATTTGCTGACGCATTTTTTTTTGTTGAAGTCTAGTCTGTACCTAAAAGGTACAACTTGGTCACGTGGTGGAAATTAATGAGGAAAAGGAGAAAGCAAAATATACTTTGCTCCTTTGCTACTTAGGAGGTTTTTCAAGCTTTTGCACTTTGAAATGAATTCATTTCCCCTTTTTCTCCAGGGCTGAAATGATTAGTCAGTTAATTTACTGAGAGAATTTTAATGAACAACAGTTTTCATTGTCAGTTTATCATTTTATAAACTTTTTGGTGCAGAGACGACTCAGATCCACCGGCTCCAGCCTCTTAAAGTGCCGATATCCGCCGTTTTCTCAGGCACCTTTGACAGTAAACTGGATCCATTCTCTCTTTTTCCTTCAACCGACCTTTTTAAAGTATCTGACACTTTATGGACCAAACACCCGATAAATCACGAAGCCGACCGGCGAAGTAATCAGTAGCTGCAGCCCAAGTTTTAACGGAACAACTTCCCAGAATCCCTTCGCCTTTTCCTTCCAAAGACACTTCACAAGATTTCTACTGGTTGCGTCAGTTTGTGAACGAAAAACTGGTCCTCACATCAACCGATGGGCGTCTCCAGATGCTAAACCCACCGTCACCTTCTGTCATTTTAACCATCGATTATACGAGATTGAAAATCTCCTCCAACCTTCTGGATAACTCACACAGTCAAATCCAATCATATAATTCGGCCTGGTCTTTTAAGATTTTTTCATCCTCCATTCTTTCACTATTGAAGTGCTGATTGTTTTAATCTTGATTTTCCCAAGTGAAGCACTTTGTTATCTGGATTTGAAAGCTGCTGAATAGTAATTAAAAATAAGGCTTCTTCTTCTTACAGATAAATCGAGCCTCACATCGCGCATCATTGTTGAATCATTCAGAAAATACGACCCCCCCCCCTCTAATGCCTTTAACCCCCACCAACACTCGAGGCCTCTGCTGCGCCTCGTCCTCCGCCTGACAATGTCGAGAAGGTGTGAGGCGGGAACGTTCCCAGCGCTCTGGATTCACCATCCACATCTGGAAACAAGGGAGGAAAAAACAGCTCTACAGAAACACCTGACATCCGGGCGATTCCGCCTCGCGTGGCCGAATCATTGGAAAAGCTGAGTAAGGAAGAAATCATTTTATGTTTTGTGAAACTGTTTCACACAACTCTGAGGTTCTTTTTTTCAGATGCCACCGCTACTTCGTTCTTCTCGACGCTTTACAAACGGTGTTTTGAGCCCCGTGCATCAAACCTCGTGTACAATGGTCCGCAGATCCGAATCCCCCGTGGAGAGCCCACGTGTGCATTTCCGGACCGGAGTCTGTCGTCCAATCGCCACGTCCCACGGGGGCGTCACGCTTCCTGTCGGCGAGTAACTTGACCCCCGGTGGCGCGGAGTCCGATGGAGGTCGGGACATCGTGGCAGCGGGCGGATCATAGACCGATAAGATACGCGCCCTGGTTTGGGGCTGTGGACCCTGCGACCCTGGCGGACGACCTGGGTCAGAGCTGTGCCGGAGCACTGAAAACTCCCTTGGTGACTTTCCGGGGACAGAATCTCCGCCGAGGACCGGAGAGCGCGCGGTTGGGCGACCCTCGGGGCTGCGTCTCTGCTTTGTGCTGAGCGTGTGGTTGCGCGGACCCTGACCTCAGGGCGCCCGGTGTGCAGCGGCTGGCAGGAGGGTCCGAACTCCACCGTGGCATCCGGGAAGAGCCGGAGGGGCCAGAAAACGGCGGCTGGGAGCGGGCTGTTAACCCAGCCGAGGGAACTGAGGCACCTCGGGGGTCTGGGGTTCATGGGCAGGTGAGATGAACCCGAGGGCAAAGATCCGAATCTACACCCGGAGCCGATGGCGTTTACTCAGACTCCCCTCATCAGACCGCAAAGAAACTTTGTGAGCTTATCTCAGTCGTGAAACCAGGGCTTCCTAAGGAACGGTTCCATTTCCACGAGCTAAAAATCTTTCTGGGCCCGAGGTGAAAGGAAACACGGGGCCTCGTACCTAATGAGCGAAGTGGCCGGTTGAACTCAGCCTGCAGCACAAGATGCCTCAGCATCTGCTTCATGTGACGGATTGAAGTGACTTCAGCAGGTCGCTTGATCGAAACGCAGCTAATAAACGCACTCAGCTTGGGAGGTGCCCGTTTTTGGTTTTCTACCATGGACCGTTAAAAACAAATTTCCGCGGGGAACCCCTGAAATCTCAAGCTGCTCCGGCTCCTCAGGTCTCCTCCAGGACCAGAGTGCCCCCCTGGAGCTTGGACTACTTTCGCTCCGCGTGACTGGCTGCCGCCGTGCTTGACCCCCCACACACACACTCACCTGCGCTCTCGGTGCCTGCCGGGTCGGGGAAGCTGCCGGGGGATGAAGGTGCTCTGGCTGCTCCTCAGACACCCCATGACGGGGGACGGGGGCAGGGCCGCACCCCGGGGCGCCCTCACCCTCGGCCTCTTCGACGAGGGAGGAGGTGGAACTTCCCATGGCGCCGCGGGTCCAAGCGGAGGGGCCCTGAAAGAGGCGGAGGCAGAGGACCAGACCGAGGCCCGGGCTCTCAGAAATGATTATGGGGGGTTTCACTACTCTCTGGGGTATTAGAGACAAAGCAGCTGATTGGGAAAATAATCTGCAGATGAATCGAAGGTAAAAAATAATCTTTGGTTGCAGCTCTAAGTGGAAAGACGCGGGCTGGTTTTAGAAGGACGCGCGTTTAAACCCACCACACAAGGTCACAACTTCCTCCGGCAGACGACCAGCGCGGCATCTACGGACTCTGGAACCCAAACCGTGGCGTCATATTCTGGGGAGAGAGAGACTTCTGAGACAGTAGCTAGAATTCAGAGTACCGATTACCCTGCACGGTCAGTTCTACCGTGAATGTGCGATCGCCACGCCACGGGCCAACATTCAGGGCGCGAAGACCCGACGGACAGACCTGCAGCAGAGGACTCTCGCGCCGGTGGAAGACCTCTCTCCATCGCGGTGCCCGGACTCCGTGGAGCTCAACCAATTGAGTTTAGTAGTCCTGGGTATTTCAGCTGTGGCGGGGACAAAGTAGCGGAGAGACCGGATTCAGAGAAACCTCGGCGGGTGGCCGCTGCTCACACCGGTCTTTCGGCTGCAGACAGATGTCACATGCCGCCGGTTTGGTATCCGGCCGCTTCGGCTCCTTCCCTCCCGTCTCCACGGTTTTGTCCTTGAACGAGGACTTGAAATGTCTCCGGTAACCCCGGGAGCTCACACTTCGAAAGCTCGGGACAAAGACGCGCCGATCGGCGGACGCACCGGAGCGAAATCCACTGCTGGTGTTCTCCTAAATTCCGAACCAGATCTCCTGGGGTTCGCGTCCTCCTCTGCCTGATTTGTCAGCGCGTCTCTTTTCTGTCTCTGGGTGAAGACATAACGATCGGTACAGTCAAGGCTGAAATTTGAGCGAGTGAGACTGGATGGACGCGGTTTTTACGCCGTTCGCAGTCAGAAGCGACGCCAATCCACGCGGGTTCCCCTGCGCCTCGACGCCGAAGTTCACGCAGACTTCAGGTAAGCTGGTGCACCTGCAGTGCAGCCGGCGCAGCTGGCGCAGCCGGCGGCTGAGTGAGAAACTGCAGAGCACCACGAGGGCGCGGAGACGAGCCGGACTTACGCGGCCGCAGACCGGACCGCTTCTGCGAGACGGGGGGCGGCGAGTCCTAACCAGCTGCCCGAGGTCTCCGCGCGTCCTCCGTCATCTAAGCCCCCATCTGCACAGTCACCACGGCTCCCCTCGCCGTCGCCGTCAAGCCGCCGTGCGCGACACACACTTCCTGCCACTTCGTTCAAAATAAAATCCCCACTGGCCAACGGGGGCCGCAGCCTCTCTCAGGCAAAAAACAAAACGTCCACAGGTGACGATGCACGAGGACGCGTGTGAAAACTGCATCCGTTAACAGCCACGTGGCCTCAGCATGAAGCACCTGGTGACAGGTCACGTGACCGTGTCACAGTCTGGAAAACAAAAAAAAAACAGCTCGAGTTGATTGATCAGTGACTTTCTTCACACAAATCGACCTGGCAACTATTCTGATAATCGAGTCATCGGTTCAGTCACTTTGAGAGAAAATGTTCATTCTCGGGTTCCGGCCTCTTAAATGTGAGCAGCTGGCGTTTTTCCTTTTCACACGTGACAGTAAACTGGGAATCCGTGGGTCGGGGACCGTTGGTCGGACAGAACAACCCATCGGGAGATATGACCCTTAGTTTCTAATATTTCATGAGTCTGGATGGTTCATTAATCAGTAGAGAAAATTTTCCGAAGACTAAACTAGAATGAAAATAACCCTCGGTTGCAGCGCTACAGAAACAAGTTTGGTACCAAGCTGTTACTGTAGTACAATGACTTGGATTGCCACTAATCGTCATTTCAACTATCGATAACTTTGTCAGTTTTATCGGATAAACTCATAAAGTGTAATTCTGTAAAATGTCAAAAAAATGGTTAAAACCGGCAGCACAACGTCACAGAACCGGGAGCGAAGTCTTTAACTTGCCTGTCACGTCTGACTAACGGTCCGGAATCCGAAGAGATCTGGTTTTCAAGGTCGTCAAACGTGAGTGAGCTGCAACAATTAGCCGATTAATTGACCAGCGGACGGACAGAAAATTGATCGACAACTATTTTGATAATCAAATTTTTTTTTTTTGGTAATTTTTCTGAGCAAAAACGCCAAAATTTGACAGGTAACATTTTCACTATCCTCTAACATTTTATAATTTATAACTCTATTCAAAAACTAAAACCTGGCTAGAGTCTCTTATTTTGAAGGCTGCTTCCTCTTAATTCCGGCCTTACCGGGTTCAGCTTGGCGCGCTTCTCCTTCAGCCCTCCGCCGTGGACCAGTCCTCTCCGGGGACGTTTTCGGGACAGGACACCGGGCGGCGTTCGGGACGTATCGACCTCTTCTCCGGTGAAGATGAAGATTCGTTCGTGTTAAATGCCTCCGGTCCCGATCCTAGTAAAAGTTGTTATTTTGTGGATTTTTCTAAAGAAGTTCGTCATGGTGAGTGAAGGACAATTTATGCGGACGCAGACCTTCGTTATAACCTTCGCCCGTTGTTCTCCTGCACGGGAGAAATGAACTGTTTGTTTGGCCCGCCATTAAAGCGGGGTTTGATTTAACGGTCGCGCTGTCCGGCCGGACTGGGCGGGTTTTCATGTGGACAAAAAAAAGGACGCTCCGTAGAACGGCGGAACTTGCCTCAAAATGATCCGATTTTTAAGTTTACTTCGGCATGAAAGCGTCTAATTGGAGATTGTCGGTGAATCTATTGCTACACAGCAAACAGGAACTGCTGATGGCGAAGTCGGCCTACTTTAAACAAATGTAGGAATATTTGGCCTCTGTGTTTGGGCCGTTCACCAGGGAACAAGATAAACCCTGAAACAGTGAAACTATCAGAGTAGGCTGGAAACACAGCTGGGCTCCTCAGTGGTGTCGGGTGAGGTGTCCCCGGAGTGTTTCCATGTCGTCCTACTTCATACCCTTTAACTCCACGGCAGTTCAGAGGGAAGTCAGGTCGAATTTTATTTATGTAGAACAGTGACAGGGAAGAACTGGACGTTTTACTCATTTTGCATAGAAAAATCTGACATGCTTACAGAATACAGCGCTTTGTTGAAGATCAAGCCAGCGGTCTCCAAACCTTTTGGCTTGTTACATCTTACAAAACAAAAACAAACCGGTCTATTCGGGGCCCCTTGCTACATTCCAGATGCCTGAGCTGTCAGCAGTTCCACAAAAGAGTGACTTCCCTTTTAAGTGATACAAAAATGCTGATGTGATACTTCAAAACACGGGTGTCGTCCCTGTGCGTTGGCTGTAGCGAGCCGTGAGCTGTAAAGACTCGAGGGATAGTAGCAGTCTGGGGTCCTCCACTACGCTAACAACAGAAAACCCCCCCACACACACACACAAACTACACGATATGACGACGGGGAACGTTATTGCTCAGGAGAGGAACGACCACGTTACAGTAACATTCGGTGACAGGTGATTTATCCAGCTTCGTGCCACGTCGTCTCCCTTTAAATCGCATCTATCTAACGTGATTAAAATACGATAAGAGGAGTATCCGGACACAGGCAAACACAGCCTGTCTCTCGCAGGAAGTGCAGAACCCTTCATAACCGTGGACAACTTTGCTATTGTTATGTCTTTATCACTTATGCATCAGAAAAATGTACAGATTGTCCTGAGGGTGGCGCTAGAAAAGAGTCACGTCGTTACCTGCATCTGAGGGTTTGTCCCCTGTACGGTGGCCTGTTCGGGACAACTAAGACCCAGATTGTCAGGCTCGGCCGTACATTCTAGTGGGTGGCTGCCTTGTGGCCCCGGACCTCCAGGGGCCCCAGACGCCTCAGGTTCTCGATTCGGGTTTTCCTGCTTCCTTTGAGCTGAAATCACAACTACCAAAGAGAAATATCGTTTGGATCCTGCATTGCTACGTAATCTTTGGACATATCCTGTTACCACCGGGGTCCTGTGTCAAAATCTAACACCTTTATTAAAGGGCCTATAAAGATTATTCCCGCACCGCGGATGTTTTCAAGTCTGATTGCTTTATAATGTTGAATCACGGTAAATTTAACGAGCACTACTTTCTATATGAACTGTATTTTTATTACATTATGCTCACGTGGTGCATTTTCCAAAATAAAAGCTCGTTTCATCAAATTACCACCAACTACCTGACCTAGAGAAAACCGAACGGTACTTCCTGTGACTAGTAACCCAGTGCAGTAGCAACGGTGTGCTGTGTGTTGCTCTATTTGAAGGGAACTTGGAGGGAACAGGGGTCCAGCTGAGAACTTGGGGGGCCCCCAAACAGGCTAATCCAGGCACGACTTTACTCAGCTTTTCAGACCAAACTAAACGAAAGCTGAATTTATTGAGAAGTAGAGCCGAGGCAGGAATTCTGTCCCTTGCTCAGAGGTTTTTTCGTCATTGACTGAAGCGTCTGACAAGCGGAAGCTTTGACTTCTGGCTCTGTTACATGAAAAGTCAGGGTGTGACCAAATAGTTTAAGATTCATCCTCTGGGGCAACAGGAATTTCTGTACTAAGTTTTCCAGCTTGGGTTAAAAATACCTAAACGTCAGTCTTTTAAACCGTGAAGGAGAAAGTGGAGCAACCAAAGCCAAACTCTGCTGTGTGTTCTGGTGAGTTAAAACATTCAACAGATTTGTGGTTCTGTGGGTAACGGCGTCCCCTGAAGGCACGGAGGGTCCCGGCTGCCGGGCCAGTTTCCATCGGCGCGGTTGCTTCGTCCTCTATGGTCCTTTCCTCCAAACCTCCTCTCCAGAAATATAGGTAGCTTTGACGTTGAGGGCGTCGTCAAGCAAAACGAGGTCTGCGAAAGAGGAGTGTGTGTATTACACAATGAAGGCTGCAGAAATGATGTGGGGGTTTTTTTTTTTTTTTTTTGCTGTGCTGACGCAGCAGATCCTGACCTGCGTCTGAGCCGTAGTCCAGGTTTCCCTTCTTGTGGCTGATACCCAGAAGTTGAGCCGGATGCAGCGAGGCAGCTTCCAGAGCTGCTTCTATGCTGCAGCCTGTTAAAACACACACACACACACACACACACACACACACACACGGTTTGAATGTCACATCCTGTCTGAGTATTGTTGCTGACCATGTGCTTCACTTTATGGCCACAGCTCACCACCTTCTAACGGCCACTTCCTGCAGGATAATGCTCCATGTCACAAAGCAAAAGTCGTCTCAAAATGGTTTCATGAACATGACACTGAGTTCAGTGGACTCCAGTGGCCCCCCCCAGTCTCCAGATCTAGATCCAGCGTTCTACCTCTGTGGTAGAACAGGAGACTGGCAGCGTGAATGTGCAGCTGCCAAATCAGCAGAAATGATTTTGGATCCAGGCCACAGAGAACTGAGGCTGTTCTGTTAATACCCAGTCTTAGTACGGGGTTCCTAATAAAGTGCTCGGTGGCTGCATGAATGTAGCTGGATCAGCTTTCCACCTGCAGCAGTCTCTCCCGTTTACCCTTCATGCCACAGGTTACAGCTCAGCTGTGTGACAAAGACGAGGAGAAGGCAGCGGGAGTCTGCAGATAAAAACTCTGCAGGTGGTTCAACGAGTGTCCGAGTCAGACCTGCAGACCTCCGTCCCCAAACACAGTGGCAGAGCAGCGTTCAATAGACGGAGCAAGACCGCTCGAGTGTCACAACTGACCGGCCAGTAACAATTCTGTTCTCGCTGCAGTAAGGAGCAGTAATAACTTCAAGTCAGAGCTACGAAGATGATCACGGAGGATATGCCGCTGTTTGTTTGTTTGTTTGTCTTTTCACCTCAAATATCGAGTGTTGAGCTAAACTGGACCACAGTTATAAAGAGTTCTGTTTTTACAACTAAACATCAGGTACAGAGAGAAAATCCTTGGACACAACACAAAGAACTGAAAAGTATAAACCCTCTAACCACGTCTTGCAGGAGACTTTTTTCGCTCACCGCCTTCCCAGTGAGCTTTCATTATACCGGTGGAAATTACAAGTGGATCCAATCGGATCTGAAACCAAGTGACACACACTCACCTGAAGCCTGCCTGAAGTGCCGCACACACATATCCATTGTGGCTATGCTGCCGCTGAGGGTCTTAGTGCCTGAGAGACAGAGAGAGTGCAGTGACAATGGAGTTCAGAAGAGAGACGGGACATCGATTAAAGCTCAAAGCGCCGTCAACGGCACGGGAATCAGACCGATGGAGGGAGTCTAGGTCATAAGACCTCAGCCCTCATTCTACAGGTCCAACACGTCAACATTTTGCCACACATACAGTGCAGCCCTCTACAAGTGCATCGCAACTGCTTCTACTGCCAACAGATCATTTGTTGATCTATTTTAAAACTGAAAAGAGTGCGAGACCTGCCACGTAAGCGTGGAGGCCCTGGATCTCGATGACCTGCTGGCCCAGAGTGTGGCGACCGGGAGGAAGACCCATCGCCGCGATTGCATCCGTCACCAGCACCAAACCTGAAAATACGAACAGACGTGTCACAGTCCCGACCGCCAGGTAGTGTCTTTACTCTGGAGGGTCAGAAAAAATAAAAATAAAAAAAAATTTACGTTTCGGTAAAGTGACCACTGTCGGATATTTCATGTTAGAAATTACACATTTTTTCCCTTTATTTTATTTTATTTTTTTATTAAAATCAACTCAAGACTCAACAGAATAACTCACAGACAAATGGCGGAGATGATCTTGTCCGTGAGGACAATTAAATACAGTAGGAGAATAATAAGAAAAAAGCCCCACATAGTTCTGGCATAGCTGGAAGTTCCAGTTTTCCGCCGCAGCTTTGCTGCGATCGTCTCCATGACAATAACAACTCGCTCCACTCTCCAACCAGGAGACTGTCATCATCATCATCATCATCATCATTATCATCATTATTATCGTTATTATTATTCTGTTCCTTTTTTCTTTTCGGACATAAAAAGCAAGAACTTCAACAGATGACTGAAATTTTTGTGCACTCGGCTCTTCAGGTAGGATACAACAATACAAAGGAGGAGTTTAAAATGCATCCTGAAAAAAGGACAACGGCCACAAACCGACAGAACAAGAACTCAACCAAACATTAAAAAAAGAGAAAATGGGCATGTCATTGGTAATTCACCTGAATGGGCCTTGACCCAGGTTTTCCTCGTGGACGGCTGACTGCTTGGTCTCTGTGAGGATGCCCAGTGTCTACCAGGAAAACCTATAGTGGTTGATTAAGCTCGACATTTTCATTTTATGCTGCTTTATATCTTGAGTCCAGAACATCTGAATGGAAACTATGCACTTTTTGCTGCTCTACATTTATCTGAGAGCTTTAGTTACTTAGATCAGGATGCACTGTTACAGGTTAAACTAACCTTAGTTCCATCTTGACGAGCTATAACGTTAAAAATGATGCTCAAGCACTTATGGTAATAAGACACTAACAGGAGCCATTGTGAGGCCTAAGACAGTAAATACTTTGTTTTGATTCTACAAAAAAAGTTCCATACTTTGACCTCAATACGTTTTCAGGGCAGGGCTTTTACTTGTAATGGGGCAATTTCCCACTGTGGTGTTGCGACTTTTAAATGTGCAAAAGGATCTGAGAGTTAATCAATCGACAACAAATTAATTGGCAACTATTTTGATAAAATAGTTTGAGAGTTTTAGTCTTTTTTCAAGCAAAAATGACAAATATTTGACCAGTTCCAGCTTCTCAAATGTTAAAACTTTACGCTTTTCTTCGTCATATATGGTAGTGAACCGAACATTTTTGGATACTGGCCGATATTGGACGAACTACCACCACCACGCTTGGCCAAAGCGTTGGTCAGAATACAACTAGCATCCCGAGGCCCCGTCGCCAAACCAAGTTACGTCGGCTTTAATGACATTTTTATAGGCTGTGTAATAAAAAACCCATTTTAACACCAGAAGCCTCTAACTTTCACAGTTAATGCCAACGATGGACAGCGGACACATGGATGATTTACGTTGTGTGTTACCAACCCTAACAGCTTTCATATGTAATAAAAATCATCTTTTTCCGCGTTTCCCCCGACTGCAGACTCTCTCTCATGTAAAATTCAATGAGGGGAGAAACTGAAGGAGTTCTATTTTTACAGCCTCCCTGAACACCCAGAGAAAAACCCAACAGCCTGAACAAAGGAAACAGCAGCTGTTACGTTCACTGATAACGGCTTATTGGGCGTTCTGGTCTGTAGGAAGTGCTCGCCTTCAGCTGGGAACACCAACCGTAGACACAAAACCACAAGCCAAGAAATCCCAGCGCATTATCAATCCACCACAGTCTAGCGACAGATGAGCTACAAGGGCATCCTGAAGGAAAAAGACACGAAGACATGTAACTGCCCAATGTTACAGAGTGGAAATACTCCTCTAATAATTACAATTATGTACCTGACTTTAAAAAACAAACAAAGAAACACTTATTTATGTGAATTATTAGAAAAGTGGCAGGAACTTCAACGAGCTTGATGAAAGCAGCAACTACGTTGAATTAATTAAAGGTAGGCGGGAACAGGGTTTTTGGTTTTCACCTGGATGACAAGACCTGGTGCAGTTTAAAATCTAGTTAAAATCATTTAAAAAACAAAAATCAACAGATAGATCACCTGAAACACAATTTAAGACCATTAACAATCTGCATGCGACTCCTGAGATCATTCAGATCACTAAACCTTTTTCTTTTACTGTGAAAGCACATTAGTATTTTGTATGTTCTGTATGAGCAGTATAAGGAATTTGTCTATTTGATTTGATTATTTTTGCACGTTCTGTTTTGAAAGAAAGAGAAAGTATTTTATTTCAATTTTGAACCCGATACTGATTCTCACACTTTTCATCGTCGCAGCAACATTTCCAGGCTCATGCTCTCTCTCCACCATCAGGCCGATTCATTCTTCTGCACGGGCGTTTAAGGCAAAGGTTTACCTGCTGCTTCTCGTACTGTACTGTATGGCTCACAAAGGTCTCAGAGTCTGCAGGTTTTCATCACAAACACTCTTTTCAGACTGGACCAGTATACATGAGGACCTTAAACCTCACGTTTCAAACAAAAGATCCCAACGATTATCTCACGAGACTGAAATGCAACGAGGCTCCTGCTGCTGCTTAGATCCTGGATGCTTAAGAACAATAACGTGATGATTAAAATGTCTGCAGACTCTCAGGACCCAACGGTCACTGACCTGAAGGGTGAGCTCTGTGGGCGATTCGCAGAGCGGCAGGGTTGGTATGGATCCCGTCAGCTATCATGCCGTAGTAGACTGTCCTGCCGGCAGGGACCTGATCACTGGTCAGCAGGCCCACTATACCGGGGTCCCGATGGTGGAACTGGATCACAAGACGGAAAAGACAAAAAGTCTACACTGACCGCAGCATTAAAACCAGTTACGGGTCAGTTGTAATGTGGCTGTATGTGAATATATAAATATAACAGAGGAGTGAATCTCAAACACCTTAAATAAGCCACAGAGGCCGGATGAGCCACTGTGCATTTGGTTACACTGTGTTGTTTTGGTCCTAACAACTAGACCAACAAAAGGACACGCGACTTCATGAACGACCCTGTCAACGGTCTGCGGTGCTGCTTCTGAGCCGGTCTGAGCAGGTGAGTGATACAGGTAAAAGCAGACAAGTAAGAGGAGAGATTTTGTTCTAATTTTACCGGACACCTTCCTGTCTCCGGGCCCCTCAAAATCGTTCACATGCAACAATCCCAGAGGGTAAAGTCACTTTCGGTTTGGTCCAGACTGGAGCCAGAAACTGTGGAGCGGATCCACAGGTACACACCGCTTCGTTTAAAGGGGTCGCGGGGAGAATAAAAAGGCCGGAAATCACTGTTTTGCTCTCATGCGGGAAAACGTGCACCGCACACAACACAATCAGACTCAGATTCAGACTCAGAGACGGGACCAGGTGGGACTCACGGGCAGCATGGCGTTGAAGAGGTGAGTGATGAAGGAGGCTCCGTTCTGAACGGCCTCCTCGGCCTGAGACAGGTTGGCCACTGAGTGACCTGCATGAGGGAAACAGTAACAAGCAGGAGGATCTTACTGCTCCAGTGGGTCAGAGCTGGTCAGACATTAGCAGACTTCACAGACCTACTGTACCTTGTGCTGAGTCTCAAAAGAATGAAACTATTAACACATTTACACTCCAGACCGTACGTATCTGGACAGTTGCACTTTTTTTTTTTCTTGTTCTTCGGGCTCTGAGCTTCAGCTCATTCAATCTGAAATAAAATGACCGATACTACGTTCAAGTGTCCAGTCTCAGCTTCATTATGAGCAGGTTTACATCAGTCTAGAAAGATCTGTGTGGGAGATTCTAAAAAAGCAGATGTGCACAGGAAAACTAGAAAATGTCAAACAAGCTGTTGGACCGAGGAGCACGAGTCTTGTGGATGAGCAGAAATTCATTTGTACGGTGGAGAAGACCCCTTTAAGACTGCACAGCAAGTCAAGACCGCTCTCATCAAGTCTGTGGGTCCAAGACTTCAGGCAGTCACTGACGCAAAAGAGTTCCCGCTAAATATTAAATATGATGGTTTTGTTTGACTTCATGCGTTTCTGTCCAATTACTTTTGAACCCCTAAAATTCAGGCACTGTGTGTTTGAAGGGCCGTATCTCCCACAGTTCTTTCTAGACTGATGTAAACCTGATCATATTAAACCTGAGACTGGACACTTAAATGTAGTATCGGTTATTTTATTTCAGATTGAATGAGCTGAAGCTCAGAGCCTGAAGAACAAGGAAAAAAAAAAAAGTGCAACTGTCCAAATACTTATGGTCTGGACTTTACTCTGCGACATCGGAAAAATCACAGCTGCTGCAAAACAAGCTTTTAAAAAGCCACGTCAGGGTCCGTTTGGTTCTTGTATTATAGTGGATGTGAGCTCTAGTATCCTGGTTTCAGAAGCCTGGACAGGCCACCTGAAAGAAACCGGGATACCGCGGCATGGCAACCCCTGAACCGGGTTTGTGGACGCTCTTTATGGGTAAAGAACATAGCGGCTGAGACGATGGGAAATCAAGAGGAAAAATGCAGACAGGCGATGAGAAACCTGGATGCTGTTATGATCGCGTACGCTGGACGAAGAATATCCAGGTGTCTCGTGTTCCGTGTAAACGCCATACGCCACAAATGATCAAAACTAGGATCAGAGTCCAACCGGGATTCCGCTGTGCATGGAAACACAGATAATGGTGCTCACCTAACGACACGGTGATGCCCCTCTGGCAGAGCTCCCTCACCACCGACTGGCTAACGGGCAGCTCGGGAGCCAGTGTTACCATGGCGACGTTGTCCAGGCTGCCATAGGTCTCCATCAGGTCCCCGATCCCTCCGGACTGAAAGGTGCGGAGGTACCGCTCCGGGTGGGCTCCTTTCTTCTCCTCACTGATGAACGGGCCCTCCAGATGAAACCCTGCAGGGACAAAGACTCGAGGTCAATCAGACTTCATTTGTCCCCACGAGGAGACGGCGCCGTTGCAGCGGCAAATAATAAAAAGTCCTAAAGGTCTGGTGACGTTCTGTATTTTCATTATTGTCAAAAAAGATCCAACGCTGGGAGTCTCCTACCTACCAACCAGACGGCGGATTAATGCACGGTAGCATGGATTAATCCGCCGCTGAAAATAGTCCCCGACAGATCTTTTATAAATTTCCTCCTGTTTGTCTGATAGAAAACTACAGTGAGCAGCTGTTTTAGAAAAATGACTTGGACTTTTTTTTAAATATGAAACTATTTATGTTAGTGAGGAGTTTTTAGAGATTCCCTTCTCCAGTGGGAACCAATGGGCTCGGAGCTGAGAGACACAGACGGAGGAGGGAAGGTGCTGAGGGACGGACTCACGCACTGCTGGTCCAAGTCCGAACATGAGAATGTCCCCAGCCTTATTCTGTAACAACCACTAATTTAAACACCAGAATAAAGGACTATTACAATAAAAACAGGCTTCACTCTCTGCGGCAGGATGTGAACTTGCAGATAAAGTGTGGATCTGTTCCAACAGGGCTCCCAGCCACGAGCCGGACATCTTACCAAGAACTCCCGCCCCGTGTTGTCCTCCACTGTGAACTTTGACCTGAGGCAACACCTGAAACACACATTTTGATATCGGTGGTAGTTAGAAAAAGGAGACCGGCAACAGATTCTGTGTGTGGCAGCTTCACTTCAAAAATACAGCATTAAAGTCTCAAGTCTTTGAGACTCAACGGCAACGGCGAGTCGACGTTGAGCCTCAAAGACTTGAGGCTTTACGAGGCGTAAAATGCAAATACTCCCAGTCTATAGATTCTCCACATGCCGATTACAATCGGGCAGAGGGAGGAAAGCAGTCCGAATATGGGGGAAGGGAACCGGGGCTAATGGATCTCACGCCGAAACTTGTCTCTAGTCTGAACTTAAGAGACCGTCTCCATTCTACTCTGGTGCTGGTGGCTGCACGTGCCAGCGGTCACGGTTATCAGGTCGTGGGAACGTTGGCATGTGCATCGCCGCTAAGATGCATCTGCTCCAAAGGGGCAGAACTATGCTCGGGCGGATGGGTCGAGGCCGAGCGTCTCCCAAGTCCTGGTTTTTAGGACTCGGGCTCTGGACAGAGCCAAGAAACCGCATCAAGAGTAGCCCAAAACCTGATGGAGAACTGTCCCTAAAGCTCCTAGAGGACAGACGTTTACAAAAGGGTGGAAAATTTGTTACCAAGCGTGCGAAGTAGAGAGGTCTTATCCTCTGGGCGGGAGCGTGATCGGAAAAAATGCATTTGTCTCTTTCTAGTGTGGGGAGCGTTCGTGTAACCTTGTGGTAGACGGCAGGAGGGGACGTGACCAGAGTGGGACAGAAGGACGTCGCTCCGTGCTCCAGGATCTTTTTAGCCACAAAGGAAACCCCGCCGCCGGCGTCCTCGGAGGCCTGAGAGAAGTCGACGCCGTATCCTCCTGGAGGGAGAGGACAGACCGGTGAGGACACGTGTCCGTCGCCTGCAGAGCTGGACTGCTGAGACACGGCGGCTCAGTAACCCGGTTTGTTCCCAAACTGCAGGATCAGTCGTGGAAGTTTAAGAGCATCTGCGTTATTGAGTTAAACAGACTTGGGTTTGTTGTTTTTTATCTGTAGAACAGTTTATTCATCACAAACTGTACAAATACAAAGTGAAACTGAAAATGTGCAGATCAAATAGGAAACGAGAGAGAGAGATGAAGCAGAGGGGAAGTCGACGGTGCAGGAACAATGTTGTCTCCTACAGGAGGAAAATGTTGACCAGGTGAACCGGTTCGCTGCCCCTCTGCCTTCTCTCCAGATGTTAACGCTCCGCGCTCCTCGCCTTCACTGGCCCCACTGACTGCGGGACTGTCGCATCCACAACCTGCTGATATTTGCCGGAACCGAGTCTCTCCTCGTGATCTCGTGCTGCCGATTGATACTGAAACCCGCGTTGGAGGTTTCCGATCAGTGACGTCGACTGACGCGATGAATGATATCTTGACGCTCAGTGATTGTTGGCACATTGCGCGTGCCTCTCAGCATGCTGAGAGTGTGTGTGTGTGTGTGTGTGTGTGTGTGTGAGTGTGCGTACCGTTGATCTGGACGTCTATAAAGCCCGGGGCGACGATGCCGCCCTCACAGTCAACACGCTGGTCGGCGTAACCCTGCTCATCAAAGAACAACTTCTCCGGATCTAAAATCGTCCCTTCACGCACCCACAGGTCCTCTCTGCACACGCGCACACACACACACACACGCGCGCAGGGTTGTCAGCTCCCTTTGCACACGCTAACCTGTGGTGTGTGTGTGTGTGTGTGTGTGTGTGTGTCGTACCTCTGCAGCCTGTGGTCTCTCAGTATCCTGCAGCTGACGAACTGGGTGATGGGCGCGTCGGACACCGACTTGTTGGACGGCATGTCTGTTCCCTCCGCGGGCGAGTGGAGGCGGATCCACTCACTGCGACCTCGGTCCGCCCCGCCTCGGGCGACTGCGGGACACGGCAGCAGGACAAATCAAACGCTCCTCGTGGTAACCAGGTCACGCGCCAGGGCCGGAGGTTTCTGGAGAAACAAACTTCACGTTATAACGTTTCCCCCGGTTCTGAAATCGTGACCCAAGGGGGAAGTCTGGCGTTTTCCCTCCTCTAGGGTCGTGACAACGAGGGGCCGCTAGCCGGACCCGAACCGAGGTCTGGACCCATGCAGCCGGTCAACTGACGGGACATGTTGCCGTCGTTAGATCGGGTCGCGAAGATCGAGGCACGCGTGCGAATTCCTCAACGTCCGGCTGATAACACGCGCGCGCGAGGAGGTGCCCGCGTCTCGGAGTCGTTGCCCGCGCGCTCACGCCGGGAAGGGCCCACGCCGAAGACCCTCGCGTTGATCCCGAGGGCTTCTCCTATCATAACAAAACCTGAGCAGCGCGGGACAGCAGTGCCTTGAAAGCGGGACTCCGGGTATCGGCCGCATTGGCCCGCGAGGCCAAGGATGAAAGGCCAAGGGGGCGATTCCTGAGCAGCTGCCGTAAAGAAGCCGGGGAATCCGCGGCGACTGAACCCGGAATGGAGCCCGCGGAGCAGGTCCAGGTCCAGGTCCAGGTCCAGGTCGCTGTTTCCTCCCCTTTTCGTTCACCCCGATCGCTGGAGAAAGACGCGTCCGGTCTCGACTGAGCTCCGATCTCTTACCAGAGAAGGTGCAGCAGGTGACTTTGACCCCGGATCTTCTTTATCGGTCTTTTAGCGTTTTCGACTCAGTGTCGGAATCGGTAAAACGAGCATTAATCTACCCGGTCATCACCGGAGACGGTGACTGTGTTTGGGAAACTATTACTTTGTTCTCTGCAGTACAATACTTTAATTCCAAACTCCAACCAGAAAACGGTCAATTTAAGGCGTCCTTAGCTACGACCTCATTTACGTCCCATGACAGACGAAGCGGGGTGAACTCTGATAACCACTAGAATCCGATTGTCAACTCGGCACCAATTAAATGCACAACACTTCACCCGTTCCTTTTAAAATTTAAACTTGTTTAACCGTCACCGCGACGCTCCCCTCCGCCAAAACACAGACGCGAGCTACGTTAAACGGCCGAGTTCTGCAACCGCGCCTTCCGTATTCACTCCACCTGCCCCCTTTGAGCCATTTTGCCAGTATCAACAGTCGAAAGGTGAGCGGGTGGTTTTGGGTGGACGTGTACAACGGCGGTGTCGGTACTTGCCCCGGAGAAGAGTTGAGCCGAGTCTCCGTCGAGAGGAGAACAGAGGAAGCGGGTGAGGTCACGTGACGGAGCGGAGCTGGAGGTCAGCTGACCGGAACCAGAAATTCAGTAGCTTTACTCGAGTATTCCCCTTTGTACCTGTACTCCACTACAGTTCAGAGGCAGATACTGTAGTTTCACCAGCGACTAGAGGGACTTGGCTTTTACTGCACTACATTTATTTTACAGCTGTAGGAACTGGTTTCAACAATAAGATGAAAATAAGAATAATAATAATAATAATATGACCAGATTATCAAACAGAGTAAAATGTCCTCACGGAGCCGTCACTGCAGTGACACCTGTAGTTTCCCTTGAGCGGGGTCTTGAACGCAGGACTGTTACTCGTCATGAAGGACCTTCCAGACTTGGCCAGCAGGTGAGGCTGAAGCCCAACATTTGGCCTGTGAACTCTCGACGGGCTCTGAGCCGTTTGCATGTTCTCCCTTTCAGCAGCGTGGCGAACACGAGGCCCAGGACCACCGCTCTGACGTCCTCAAGTCTGAGAGGATCCTCATCACTGGCGGACTTTTCTTCATTCTGTGCAGTTTTGAGATGCTAGTTTTGTATTTTCAGCTGTTCGCTAACACTTGACCTTACGACCCCCTGTTCAAATAATGGTTTGTAACACTCTGTAAAGTAGCTGTGTGCGGATTATCTATTTGTCAACAGTGACGACGTCTCCCGTGAAGACATACACAGCTGTGTTTTACTACAGTTTCACTCATTATCTGTTGCAGCAGCCTCCCCACTTTGTGAGCAAATGAACTCCTGTGAGTTGTAAGAATTTCCAACAGTTTTCCCAGAGCTTCGGACATTTTTCCCGCAGAACGAGCGCATTAAACGCATTTTTTTTTTTTTACATAAGTGTATTTGTACTTCCTCCGCTACCACTGATGTGTATATATAAGTTTGAGTGTGCCCCCCCCCTCCCTCGCGCAACCACCCCCGCCATCACCTGCAGGTGCAGGGCCACAGTTCATCTCACCTGACCTGTGAGGCGAGCGGGGCGATGGAGGAAAGTCCCCGCCGAGCCAATGGTCACGCTACCAGGAAGTGCTGCACCGAGCTCTGTCTCCAACCGACCCCCCCCCCCCAATCACCCCCCACCCCCACCCCCACCCCCCTCGTTTCAGGCAGAGCAGCAGCCCCCTCCCCATTCCTGAAAGTCAACAATAAACCACGTTTCCAGTAAGCCAGATACCTCCCCAAGTCCTGCTCATCCCCATGGAGACCACTACGAGAGCCTGCGGGCCTGTGTCCTCCGGCCAAGCCAGGCCACCCATGAGGAGAGAGAGAGAGAGAGTCGATATTTTATTTTACCCAAAATGGATCAAAATGTAGATCTCCACTGAGACACAGTGCAAATGCTTCTCCCGGTTTTCTCAAAGAAAAGACTTGGCAGCTGCTCTGGTGCATATTTGATTGGCTCAAACAGAGAGGGAGAAAAAACCCCACTGGGATCACGGTGTACTATATTTTACAGCCCCAGTGCCCCTCTTTTGTGAGCCGTGACGTCAGCATTCCCCTCAGTGCCGCGAGGGTGACACAGTAGCTTTGTTTTGGAGTCGCCACATCTCATTCACGGCCGCTTAACTCCTGAGTCCGGGGCTGCGCGGTGGCCTTTCAGGATTCCTGGTTCCTTAATCCGCTGGTTTTTTAAGGCGCTGAATAACTTGGCCGTTTGTATGCTCGGTCCCGGGGCGGTGGGGTGCTTCTGCTTTATGTGAATTGTTGACTCGCAGAACGAGCCGAGTGACTGATGCACTGAGGGGACGGCTGCCAGCGAGGTCACGGCGAAAGGTCGCATGTGGACGGCGCAGAGAAACGAGATGGCGAAGAGTTAAATGTTTGGGCTGAGACGAGTTCAGACCAGAACCCGATGGATCAGTCAGCCAACTGAACATCGTCCCAGATCACGTTCCTCACGATCGTTCACAGTCTCTAATGTTGCCGTCCTGATTGTCCAAACTGTGAATTTACTATGTTGCTTTGTTCTCTACACACGACATCTATTTCCTGTCTGTCCCGCCTCTGTGGCTCTTCACCTTTTTCCGCCAAAGGATTTTCTGGGGAGTTTTTCCTCGTCCCGTTCGAGGGTCTAGGGACAGAAGGTGTCTTGATGTTCCACAGATTGAAGCAAATTTGTGATTTGTGATATTGGGCTATAAAATAAAATTTGACTTGACTTGAAAACAACTGAATAAGCTGAATGACTTTCCCCCCGGTCGATTAATCGATTAATCAATGAGTCGATTAATCACTGCAGCTCTACTCCACGGCCTAGTTTGTTCACCAGAGAGCTAATTCGTCATTATGGAGGAAGCAGTGTTGAACTAGTGTGTGTTTCCTGGCTGGGACGGCGGCCATTAGGAGAGAGATGACTAAAAACCGCCTGCTCATCTCAGATATGTTGAGTTAAACTCTGTGGCTGGTGCAACGCTCCACTGACGGGCTGCCGCCTGCGTTTACATTTTCAGAAGAGATTCATTTAATGTTTATTTGCATAGGGACAAGTGAATATACCACATCTTTCATAGCCTAATCCAGCAGGGAGTACAGGTCCCCAGATGGGACTTTAAAATACACAAAACTCAACAATAACAAGTGCAGCTACAGCAAAAACAAAAAACACAAACAATTCTCAAACAATTATACAATAAAATACCAGAAAACTGCACGCACCGGATCATTCAGAACCACAGGACTGATCCCTCTTCAAAAACCGTCTCAGCTTGAGTCTGAAATGATCCCAGTTATGATGCATTTCAAGTTCTGTGGGTAAAAAGTTCCACATGTTGATCCTGGACAGTTGAGGGCTTACTAAAGGGCTCCTTACTGCTAAACACAGACGAGCCCGAGAAGAACCCGCCGCGCACCGAGCACCTGAGGCGTCTGGTCCAAATGAGCGAAATCTAAAATCTGATTTCTCGAGGACACGGCAGCGGTGTGGTCCTGTGGACTCCCTGTGCTCTGCGGCTGAGGACCGACGGCAACGGATTCAGCAGACCGGTGAGGCTGCAGCTGCAGCGAGGGGAGAAGACGGGGCCTGGGGATGTCAGGTGTTGGGGCTTTGTTTGCTAATGGTTCGCCTTTTCCCCGCTCTTCCGGTCTGTTTGCAAACGATCCAGACGTCAGAGGACGTGGGGGTGTCGCTTTGATGCTGAACGTGAGCAGGAAGGATGAACTCTTTTTTTTGACCCCTTTGATTTCATACGTTTGATTTTAGTGCTAGTTTAAGATTTTTAGGACGAAGTGTTGTGAGAAATCTCCTTCACTTTTTCTGTTTTTTCTCTTTATTTAAATTGGGGTTTATGTAAATATTTTTGCTTGTATTTATATTTCTTATATCCATTCTACATCTATTATTTCTTATATATGTGCATTTACTATATTTATCCGGTTATATTACTAATATGAATTTATTGCAGAGCTTTTTCCTACTTATTCGTTACTCTCCTCTTCTTCTTGTATCTTTCTAAATGTGCTCATGTGTGGAGCTCATTATCGGATGTGTTGCGTCAGCTGGGCTTAAGTTGTTGCTCTACACCATAAAAGAACAGGTAGCGCGTGTGTGTGTGATTGTAGACAAGTGGTTTTTCAGGTGACGGCTGATCCTGTTGATGTAGAAGTCTCAGACACTTGTGTGTCAAACGGGACACAACAACGGCTCCACGGCGTTGAGTACAGCTGCGAGGTGATTGTGCTTCACTCCGCTCCATTCATTTGACAGCTGCAGTTACTTTACAGATTCAGATTATCATGAAAAATCTAATCAATTAATAAATGATGATCCTTATAGGATATAAAGTAGTTAAAACTGGCCCCACCTTCAGGCCTCAAGATGCAATAATATATAACTAATGAGGAAACGGGTCGTCCCGCATGATGAGCACTTGGGTACTTATTGATAACGTGCACAAGAGTATTTCTGAGCAGCTCTTCCGCCACCTGTGGAACTCACCGTGTCAACCCGTGTGTCAGGGACTGGTCAGCGGATCCACATCCATCTGTGGCCCATAAGGTCTCCGTGTCTCTGGACCTCCCCTGCCACAGGAGCCGCATTGTTCTGGAAAACCCTGGATCAGTCTCCCTGGTGGGGAGTTTACAAGCAGCTGAGGGGGTGGGGGTCGTCTTCTCCTCTTTCTCCTTTCCCTTTCTTCACCTCCACATCCTCCCCCTACCTCCCACCCTGACCCCTCACCCTCCCTCCAACCCTCCACCCTGCACCGCTGTTCTGCGTCTCAGCAGCTCGGGCCTGTTTGCATTCCTCTCAGTTAATAAGTGTTTGTCTGATCCCTGGCAGGGGGGCCGGGGGGGGGGGCTGGTGGTGGTAAAGATCACCCCACACAAACACAGCAGCCCGCCCCGCCCTGACTCAGCCAGCTGTAAAGAGGACAGGAGCGATGCTGCGAAGGACAGGGAGCGTGGGGAGGGGGGTTAGGGGTCGTAACTTTCACAGTCACGCTGCTCGGCCATTAACTTTCAGAACAACCTGCAGGGTTCCAGACGCTCGGTGTAGGTACGTGCAGAGCGATAAAGACGAGACACTGACACACGGATCCAGATTTTAGAAGTGGAAGCCACAACTGGACAGACAGCGCTTCCTCGCATGGTCACGGCTGGACATGCTGGAAGCTGGAACACTTCAGACTGTCAGTTGGCCGCAGTTTCGCTTCCCTCCCGTCAAGTCAATCATTCCTGGACTACAGAGGTTATTAGATCACATATTAAACCCCAACCTGGAACTCCAGCGTTGTTTTCTGTCTTCATTTTGGAAAAATCTGGGAAATCAGGAAAGAAAAAGAAAAAAAAAAGAGAGTGTCCAGCGGTGCAGGTGGGTCAGGTTACGGGGCTGGTTTTCGCTTATCCGGTGAACACCGTGTAGAAGGATCGGCAGCCATGGTAGAGAAATGTCCTAATAAGGTTGGTGATCCTCTGACATTTCCTCTAGCGCCATCATCAGGTCAACGTTTGAATGTGTCCGGTGCTTCAGATCGTGACCAGACACCAGCGTTGCACCTGCGCTAATATTTCACCAAGCGAATATCTTTTCTGTCTGGTCTCCACATGAGGCCAGTTTGTTATCGTACAGCTCCGGAAATTCGGAAACACCAGTCATTTTGTTTTTTGGGCAGCGGTCGACAGTTATTGGCTGCGCCCACAAATCTCGGGTCAAAGTTCGAAGAAATTGAACATCAAGGCAGAGCCGTGGCAACACACCAAATACAAAATAACGGTGACAGCGAGCGGTTGCCGCCGCCTCCGTTGTTTTGGGCGTAGACGCAACGACAGGAAGGAGCCAGAGGGCGGCTGCCGCTCCCGTGAACGTTCACGACTGTTTACCGCAGCCTGCTGCCTCACCGTGGCAACCGCAGAAACTACGGAGCTAACGTGAGACGGGAGCGGATTTGAAAGGTATTTCAGTTTGCTGAATTAAACACCTCCTAACCACCGGAGAACAGAATACGGTACATTAAACAACGATACCAGCTTTTATTATTCCCGACCAATAAACAGTGTTTATGATATTAGTCGACAAAACTCGGCACAACCTGCTCTATTTAGCTGCATGATGAGACGGAGCAGCAGCCGCCTGCGGGGCATGTCACGGTCTGTTGGACGCAGGCGGCGATAAATTCAAAATGCAGAACGTCGAGGGCAGCCGCTGAAGAAGCAACCGCTCGCTGTCTATAAATCACTTCAGCCTTGATTTCCCCTAAAATGATCAGTTTTCACAGTGGTCAGGGCTGAGATAAAGCCCCCACTGGCTGCATCTCTGCAAACAGAAGAGGGAAACCGAAGCCAATCCTCGCTTTGATTTTAATTGGACGTCTGGCCTGGTGGTAAAACACGCCGCCGAGTGAAATCATAAATCAGCCAGCCGCCGTTAAAAGGCCTCACTGCAGCAGACTGATAGCAAAGGCAGAAAGAGCGAGATGCTAGAGCGCTGCCAGAAACATCCCGACTGTGAGCCGTTTGGGAAACTGCCTGGAGGGTCCACTCTCATCAAGACATTTTGTGGATGCACCCAATGCAAAAGCAAGAGAGAAAACTCTCTTTGCTGGGGGTGCGAGGCCGCACCAGTGAATGGAGCGACCTCAGACTGCCGGAGGGCCGCTGGGAGAAATCCCTGGCTGTGCTGAGCGGCGAGGGGGTCCGGGGCTTGGACCGGGCCTAGACCGGGTGTGTGCGGAGGGGGCTTTTGTCACTGTCGTCGCCACGGCAGCTCACCTATTGAGGGTAGAGTCTAAGATATGTAAAGCAGCAGCGTTTCAAAGCTTTCCCTCTGCTGTGAAATAAACAAAGAAATAAAGAAATCAAATTAAAGTCTGGAAAGGAGTGAGTAAAGAGCGGTAAAAGGAGAAGAAGTAGAGAGAAAGTATCCTCTGTGGTAAATGCTTACGCAGCGGGCCAATCCGTGTGTTGGAATCCGAGGAGTGTTGAGAAATGGAAAAAGAAAGGAATCATTAAAAAGACGGAGCGAGGTGGAGGGGGACTACTATGCCCTTGTTTGCCCGGAGTGGTATTTTCTTTTTTCATTGAGCTGGTCCAAGTCCTGCAGGCGGCTTGGTGAGTCTCCCACCCAGCACTTAGAGGCAGGCCCGGGCATGCCCGGCCAAGGTCAAACTGCGGCCGCCAAGAACAGGCACAGGGCTCAGCCTGCCCCCAGCTGCCACGGCTCTGTTTATGTTTGTTTTGTCCGTCGCTTTCCCTCCCTCAGCCTCCGCAGGGATGAGCCGCCGCCGCACGCCTTCCCTCGGGATCAGCCTCAGTGTCCCCACGTTTATAGGCCCTCGGTACGTGTTGCCGTAAAGTCAACCGTCTCTAAAGATACAGAATTTAAGTGTCTAGAGAAATCTCACAAAGTTTATCTCACAAATGCCACCTTTTTTTTTTTGCCTCTTGCTTTTTGCAGCGTCATTGCACAAGAAGAGAACGACCAGCTGTGTGCGAAGGGAAACAATGCACACGGCTGGTGTGAAACGCCGTAGACGGGAGGGTAAGGTGAGAATACGTTTGGTAACCGACTCTAGCATTGAGAGACCATTGTTCTGTCCCTGCGGTGAGTCACTAACCTTTGTGTTGCCTGGACGGCACAACACCGCCGAACCATCCAAGACAACAGTGAGGGAAAACATCCAGACCAATGAGAGCACCAGTCTTACACAGGTACTTCCTTCTACCATAGGAGGTCATTTTACATAAACACTTCTTAAAGACACAGATGCTCCACAGGTAGCCCCGTTTGTGAAAAATGTAATCATAAAAATAAAAACAATAATCTCTAAATCCTGATCCAGAGGCAGGATGTGTCATCACAGGTGCTTTTGTGATTCCACAAATGTCTTTTGTCTGAAAGATAAAACGTCTGTCCAGGGTGAAACCGACGTTTAAACCCAGACCAGCTCATCCAAAGCAAAGCAACGATAGCAGAGCGGAGCAGGACAGATTCAAATACCGGATTCAATCCAGGAAAACGTTTTATCATTCCAGGTAGAGAGTGGGCCTCTGTGGGATCGTGAGAGCACCTTTGAAGATGCAAGCCTGTGCGGGATAACAAGTAAAAAATAATGTTTTGATCTCTTTCCTCTCAGGGTTGCATAGGGAGCGCTACGTGACTGAACCGCGCTACGTGACTGAACCGCGGAGTGACCTTAGAGAGCTGGGGTCTCAAATCTGGCTCCTCCACAAGAACATGGTCTCACTGGTTAAATTAACCCGCGGCGCATGGAGCTAATGACCCACGGTTTTGCAAGGAAAAGGAAAGAGACACTTGTGACAAAACATAAATAGAATTCAAAAATACAAATACTCTCATTTTTCGTTCAGACGTGACTGCAGCATTCATGGTCGTACGTTAGCAGCATCGCTAAGTAGCAAACCTGAGCAAGGCTATTTTGATGCAAGCACCGGTGCCACCTCGGAAAGTTTGGCTTTCTTTTTAAGTGAGTAGCAGGAGCCCTGGGCGGGCGGTAAGGTAAACTATCCCTCACACTGAGACACGATGTGATGGACGATGAAACGCAACAGCTTGAGTTTTGTGTAAACCAGGGCTTGTTGATGTTGCGGGTCAAGAATCACGCCAGACGGAGCCGGATCAGCACCTGGCTGCGTTTTAATATCCCAGACAACGCTAAGGCCAAGGCTGATGAGCTTTAGTGGAGTTACACTCAATAATTCAAGTGATTCCAACCACAGGTCAAAACACTGCTGAATTTGGCTGAGTCATAGAAGCCTGAAGTGGTGCTAAGTGAAGATCTGTGAGCTGCGAAAAAGTGACCTGCGTCACCGAGAAGAGCCAGAATTCCCGTCACTAATGTAGTGAGTCCATCTTTCATGGAACAGCAGAGTTCACTTCCCATTTCTATTAACAGTCACAGCGATGGTGCCCTAACCTCCACCGAGCGTTTTCGTTCACCCTAACCGTTCTGCAACACCCTCCAATATCAACATTTTGGCCTGGTGCTTTGAAAAACAGATTTCAGGTGGAGGGGGAGTATCGCTGTGAGTCTGTAGCTGTTCAGCTCCTCTAGCCCGGCGCCCGCAGTGTTTTTCCTCCGGCGGCTTCCCAGCTCGCAGCGGAGGTTTACCGGTCACTCGAGAAATGGCCCTGTCATGTCGGTCCTCCGCCGCCTCATTCTTTCCCCTGAAACACCTACAAAAGAGCGTCCCCCAGCCCTGCGTAATGAATAAAGAGGCCCTCCCCCTGTTTCCCTGGGTATTGTTTCCTTGTTGTTACACAGAGTGTGTATTGCTCACTAAGCCCGTGATGGATGTCGGATTACCCCTCTGCCTGTGTCTTCCTGACAAAGAAGGCATCAGCCTGCACTGCAACACAGGACACACACACACACACACACAGGCAAACAGGCAAACACACACTCATGCACTCCCCAAACATACACCCACCACCAACCTAAAGATCCTGCATACAATGATCTACAAATCTTTGTCCTGACGCCAACACCACGAACACATCAGCCTCCTTATGTGACTAACTCAACATTTACTTTTCATAGTCGGCAGCTGTTATTATTGCTTTTTGATAGATATGGGCTCAAAGGGACCATGCACACACAGACATAATAATTCGTTAAATGCCTGAGAATGTAGGAAAGGGAGAAATACTAAAAAGTTAATATTGGCATCAACTGATGGATAGGATGTTTGAAGTGTTTTGAAACTGCTAAAGTCACCACAAACCCTTTCTAAAGCGTCGTCCTCGTTTCAGAGGTCATTTCAGAGTGTAGTTTAAGCAAACAGAGAAGCCGCCCATAAAGGCTGAGAGCCACTCTGATTCACTTTACGGTGTTGATTTTTTCATGCTTTGCTTCGACATTAAAGGTTTAGACATATTTTCATCTCCAGAGCAACACATCGCGTACAGCAGGGAAACGTGTCAATTGTCCTTCATTAAGTGGTTGTTTCACCTGTTTCTGGCTGTTTGGGCATTTGGGCCCAAGAAAAGTCCAAAAAAAAGAAAAAAGGTCTGTTTATGATGCATGATTTATCTCAGATGGTTCATCTTGTAGATTGGATAATGTGTCTCTTCAAAACCTAGATATTCACTTTACTGTCATGTATGATGAAGAAAAGGATCAAATCTTCACATCTGAGAAGCTGGAACCATGAAATATTTGACTTTTTTGCTTCAACTAATGACTGAAACATTGGATTGATTATCAAAATAGTTGATAGTTAATTTTCTGTCCACTGCCTAATCCATCAGTTGATTTCAATCCAGCGTAATGAAAGCGGGTTGCAAAAATTCCATTGTTCAAGGCAGAAAGAAGTAAAATTATCCATTATATTAAGCGAAAACAAAAAAGCAAACACTTGAGGAAAGTAGAAAATTTGTGACCCTGTTACCATCCGACGACCCCTCAGATTTACCTGGTGACCCCTCTGGAGGGGTCCGACCCCCGGGTTGGGAACCAGTGGACTAAACTAAAAGCAGCTCCACCTGGAGCAGCTCCAGCAGTAAAACGCTGCTGAAGCCTCCGTGACTCAGGATCAATGATCTGATCACGTCAGAGAGAATCAGAGACCAGTCACAGGAGACAGGTCCCTGCACAATAAACTACTTTTACTTTTGACTGTAGTATTTTACTTCTGTACTTTTACTTGGAGCTAAAAGTTTGACATTTTGAGAATTCAGGAGTTTATTCGCTTTTATGCCAAGAATTAGATGAGAAGATCAACACCATAGATTTCTGTACGGATTAAACAAAAGAGATACAACGTGTTAATCATTGAGCCTCTGGAGGTGTTGACAGGTGGATTTTGTTACCTTTGGACAGAAACAGCTGCAGGGGTAGTTTCATATTTAACAGACAGACATGAACCAGTATTAACTCTTGGCAAGAAAGTAAATAAAAGTTTTTTTCCCAAATGCCGAGCTATTCCTTAAAGTGGGATTTTGAGGGCAGGGCTTTTCTTTGTAAAGGGCTATTTTTATATAAAAGTATTGGTACTTTTACTTAAGTAAATCTGAACTGATCTGAATCCCCCACCCCCCCACCACTACGGGATGGTGCAGCTCGGGGATGTGTTTTTCTGCCAGTGGGGAGTCTGTGGAGCCTCACTTTGGTAAGGTAAGTGAACTTTCACAAAACCACCGCCGTAATAAATCTGGGGCTCCATCCAGCCTCTCTTTCTGTCTGCTACCCCATCCCTCCACAGCCCTAATCAACCCCAGACCCCGGGTAAGACCAGCAAAAGTCATCCATTCCCGCCCCCCCATCCCTACATGACAATGGTACCAGCAGTTACCCAGGAAACAGGCCTTTCATTAGCTGTGTGATAAAAAAGACGTATTTCCCGACTCTTCCCCGTCCACTTTTTCACTTTTTGTTTTTCCAGGAACCTGTAGATAAGCTTCAGGGCTACCCCCAGCTCCCGGCAGATCCCACCCCAGCCCTCATTTTGTGATACTTTCTCCAGCTGAATGCCAGTGAAGTCGTGGGGCAACAGAAAGAGACACATCCTGACTGCACAGCTGCTCCCGAGAACCCATATTTTCATCAGTTTTAAACCTTCTAGAGCCTGTATCTCTTAAAAAAGTTCACATAAAAATATTGAATAAAGGCACAAAAATGATTATTTTCTCAGTTAACTGACCATTGCCTTAGTCCATAACATGTCAGAAAACCCAGGGTGTGAAATCTTCAAATGTCTTGGTTCGTCTGACCGACAGTCCAAAAACCCCAAAATACTAGAAATAATAGAAAGTGGAGTTTTTGCACGAAAAATAACAAGTGATTCATCAGTTATCATTATCGTTGATTTATTTTCTGCAAATCGACTAATCAATTCAGCACTAACTGGATGATGTAAGGTCACATGGGAGTTGAGTCTTGTATTTATATTGTTATTGTTACAGTAGATTTATATGAAAAATAAATCATTAGATTCTTTTAATGCAAACACTAAAAGAACTTTAGGAGAACGTTAGCTTGTGTGGATTTGGCCTGTGGGCCACTATTCTCGCTGTCTTGGAAAGAGACCAAGACTCTTGATAAATGTAAAAAACATCAGATATGGGCACAAAATGTTAAAACACTGGTGTTAGTATCAGCCTCCCATAGCCCACATCTGTCTTACTGTAAAATGGCTGCATGATCTTCACAGCCACACTGGATGTTGGAGCTTAGCACTTTCAGTTTGCGGCGTTTCTGGGTTGGAACAAGCGGTAAGGGTTAGCGTTTCACCCGGGAGGCTCCTCTTACCTGCAGCCGTCAGCAGGGCCAGAGAATAATACCTGCATCAGGTTACCACGGGCCTCTCATCTAACCAGCCTGCCACATTATAATTATGAGCCCTGCAATCCAGCTGGAGAGCTAAGTCCAGCCGGTAATAGCTGTCCAGGGGGGCCTACAGGGAGCTCAGGCTGGGGGGAGGGGGAAACGTCAGCTCTCCTCTCCAGGAAAAAAGCACTCAGGCTGGGCATGAAGATGCAGGATCCTGCCCTTCCAGCAGTGTTGGGTGTCCATCATACATAGGTGTAGCGTTACAGCACTTTACCTTTGCCCTTCATCTCTTAGCCATCATTAGCTCATCAGTGACCACAGACTCGCTGACAGACAGCCTGCCTGTTCGAGACCCTGCGGGGACGCTGGCTTCTTAAATTCTACGTATTTGCATTTGATTACTGCGGCTATTCATCTGGCTCTCTGAACGCGAGCCACCTTACTAATCTGCAGCAGGGTCAGAGAGAGACAGTGTGGTCTACGGCGGGGCAGACAGGCGGTGATATATGGGGCCGTGGGACACTTGTCCCTGTTAGACCCCACACCAACCCAATGAAGGACCACAGATCCAAGCGCCATGGGGGACAAGAGTCTGACTGAGCACAGACAAAGCCCTGAAAGAGAAACCCAGCCACCCCCTGCTACTATTACCCATCCACTGCCTGATCACAGCAAGAGCCCAAAAGAGATGAGCAGGAAAAGACCAACGTAAATCTCACACATAAGCACACTAAAGCAAGGGGGGTGCAAGACAGCAAGCAGAAGAAAACAAGAGTCTCCAGCCATGTTAGCAGCTCTGTGAGGCTGTACTTAGCTCAGCTGAGGTTTGTAATGTTTACCATGTCCACCATCTTAGGATGGATGACTTTCTTCAGGTCAGAGGTAAAGAGAATTGATCTGAGTTTGGAGACAAAGTGGAACTGGTTGAAACCTGATTCCCAAACTACAACGCTGAATCGAATGTGACTCCAGGATTTTTTGCACATGATTTCACAAAAACGGGACAATGTGCAAAGATGAGGAAAAAGCAGGGAAATTAAATGCTCTTGTCCAAATAATATGACTTCAGATGTATTCTCATTGAGCTCAAGGGTTTTTTTAAATTTTTGTTGTTTTTTTGTGGTCAGTTGGTTTGTTGTGACCATCAGGCTTTGGATGAGGTAGATCGTGGTGTCGTCAGCATAACAGTGACACAAGATGAAGAGTCTACGGGTTTGCTTTGAGTTAAATTCAAACATTGTCACGCTAACATGCAGATATTTTACAGGTATAATGTTTACCATTGGTCACCATCTTAGTATTATAAAAAACAAAAATATCAACCTTATTGTGACGCTAGAGTAGAGTCAGAGGATCAGGGAAGTCAGTAGGATTCGTCCTCTGGGGAACATGAATCAATCCATCTAGTGGTTGTCAATTCAACCTCATGGTGACCATCATCAAAGTCAGTAGGATTCATCCTCTGGAGAACATGAATGTTTGAACTAAATTTCATGATAATCCATCAAAAAATAGTTGAGATATTTCAGTCTGATCCAAAGTGGTGGACTCACCAAGAGACAGACATGATAAAGAAACTGACATTTAGACCAGCAAAATGCAGTTAAACTTATTTTTTTATTGTCAAAGAAAAGTGGGAAAATAAAACAAAAACAGTGAAGTAAAAGGACGCATACAGTGTCTCCGACTTTACAGAACCAATCATGAGGTAAGACGCCATAGTTATGGTTTATAAATGTCATTTGATCGAGAATTGCTAATACACAAACGCTTCGTGGTTGCTGTCAGAGTGTATCCGTACCTCATAGTACACAAAATAGTGAAACTGGTTTATGTAAAGTAAACTGTGTGAATACACTCCTACCACTGAATGTAAAATATAACAAGTATCACTGTACATTGATTGCACTTTCACACATTTTAGAAGAAAAAAGAAGAAATTACTGCATCTATAAAGTTGAGACTCGCTTGGTTTCAAATGGAGTGATTTGGTTTTGTCAGTCCATAGCAAACGACACATCTCCAAGCTGCATCGGATCTTTTGTTAATTTACCGACCAAAAAAGACATTTCCTCCTCATAATAAAAAACACAGCCTCCAAACACTGCCACCGTGTCGAGTCCCAAGTGATGTTCTTGGCACATGGAAGGTCAGGTATTCATTTACAAGGCGCCATGGCCTTTCTCAAGTGAGCATTTTAAGGTCTTAATAGTTCTTTGTTGGAGAATTTCGCCTCAAGCTGTTTCGTGTCCATTTTAACTTTTAAGACATGAAGCTCAGGTGTGTCCTCTACTTCGCTTTACATCTAAAGTTCTGCTAGAAAGGCACAGGATCAGAGTAAGTGGTTACTAAGTACTTCTACGAGAAATATTTCAGTCCTTCATTTCCCCTCGAAAAAAAACTAATCCTGCAGAATTATTATTAATCTAGGTAAAATGGTCCTAATTATTTTTGAAAAATGTATACAGAGAGTAGTTAGTACCAAAAACCCCACACAAAAAAGCTACAAGCTAAAACAGTAAATCACTCCTACACCAAACATCATTTGGCAAATATCTCATTATTCGTCATCATAGTGCTGCTGTCGCAGTCATATTAAAACTAGCAACAAATGTGATTTGACTCTGCACTGTTAAATGCATCCGTGTCAATAAAAGCCTCGGCCTTAGACCTGCGGATACCACTCACATAAATCCTCCTCTTAAAGTGAAAACAACTGTGGATCAATTGTCGTTACTGCTGAAAATATCAGTCCGACCACGTCTTCTTTTTCTTCTTTACTCCCGAGGGTTGAGTCCGGTGCAGGTCTACGGCAAAAGCATGAACACACAGCTTTCACGATGTAAACAGAGACCAATGTTGTTTCTTCCTAAAGGCCTGTTCACCATTTCAAATGGCATAAACTTTGTGATGAAATCGATTATTTCAAATGGAGTCGACAGGATTAGTGGATTCAGTCGTGGCGGCAGAGTCAATCTGCTCAAATATCTGGTGAACCTTGGCGAACTCTGACACCTGAATGTATGCCGTTGACCAAATCTGACAGTGCTGACATGTGAGTGAACAGGCAGCCCAAAGAGTCCAAGATGGAGGAAGCCCATGCTGCCGTTCTTCCAACTTGGGAGTGTTCACATACACACACATTGTTCCAGGGTGGTTAGTGCTAGTGCTAACCTTGTGGTCACACCAGATAAACATCCTAAATTTGATTATTTTCCTGTTTTATATATTTGTATGAGTTTGTTACCAAATGAAATCACATACAAACAGTGTATAGCTCTGATAAAATGAGATTACCATTAATAGTTCTGATGGTGGATTTCATTTTGATTTAACTGCCAGCGGTCATTCTGCCAGCAGTTTGTGGATATGTCCGTAGGTCATTTCACCAAGTGGGGGATTCGTCGTTGCTGTCAGGAATTCCCGGTATCTCTGACTCGTAGTTCCACATGAACGTTTTTTTCTCGCACTCAGCTGCTCGTAATTACGGTGTAAAGGACGTTACATGAATGATTATAATTAGAACAGCATTATTAGATAACCAGGCGTGGTTTAAGCACAGGGGGACATTATACAAGTACGTTTTTTCAATAAAATCTTTGAACTTATTTTCCTCTTAGCAAAGAGCTAAGAAGCTTGCCAACTGCGTTGCAGTTCGTAATACTGTTCGTATTATATGTAGCGGACCCCAGATTCCAAGATGGTGCCACTTCACTGGAATGACGTTTGCTTGCAAAGTTGTACCTTAAACCAAAAGAGTTTTTTAGTTTTTGGGTTCTGCGGTGCAGCGCATGTCCATTGGTGTTTCTCCTGGCGGACCCGCTTGTGCTTTCCCGCTCGACCCGTAGACTTTACATTTGCATGACATCGCACATTTAAAAATCCCTTTTCCAGGCTCTGGGAAACGTTTGAGAAACGTAAAACCGTCATGGATCAAAAATTCATAATGTATATGAGAGTAATTAGCCTTGTGTGCAGTTACAGACGTGGTCTGTGGGGAAAATGCTTTTTGGGCTGCAGAGGGTTATTTCACTGTAGTACCGCGGCTGACCACACGGATGAACTGGCAGCCAGGCTGAGTGGCAGCGTTGTATGCAGCTCTCTTAACGCGGGCATGTTGCTAATTGACAGTTAGCAAGCTCGTTAGCACAGCGAGCTTTTTTTCTTTTTCCTCTCTTCAATTAAACCCACGATTGAATGAAATGGTGTACAGTCCTGAGAGTAGAATGCCGACAGGGAGCACAAGTCACAGCGGACGTGGATTCATTTCATCGCACCACTTTCTGTTGTGATCAGGCCTCGATTCTGAAAACTTGTTTTTGTTTGTCTGCAGTCATTTCCCGGTTCACCAACAGTGATCCAACATACTTTTGTTTTCCCCGTGATGATGTGAACTGCTGCTGTACATTGTGGCATCTTTGTTCAGTAGGCATTGGGAGTAGGGTTCCTGCATGAATCCGCATCAAAATGTAATTCTAAAAATACTTTAAACAACTTGAAAAGGAAAACATGGGCTGCTTGGGTGTAAAAAAAAAAAAAAAAGTCTTATTCCGCAGTAGCAATGCAAAAGGTTTTTAGTGTGAAAGAGGACCTGGAAAGCCACTATTCCTCAGAGGAGGGTGTCAGTCCGGGCGCTGGGGTCTCCACCTAATGAGTCTCCGAGGTCAAACAGCTGGTCCAGGTTGACGGTGGCGCTACAGAGGAAATCACTGCGGCCTTGTTCCTCTTCTTCAGGCCAGGGGCTCTCCAGAAAGGCTGTGGCGAGGAACGTCTCCTCATCAAAGTCTGACACGTCATTACTCCTTTGGGTCTCCACCAGCACGTGGATGTCCGCTGTCCCTGCGGGGGCTTCAACAGGGGAGATGTGGGTCCCCCGCACTGTCAGGTCCTCCTCTTTCATGATGGGGCTCAGGGGTTCTCCTTCCTCCAAACTGAGCTCCCCGTTGAGGGCTGAGTCCAGCAGGGCATCCCAGTCAAAGTCCCCCTTCAGAGGTCCAATCTCCTTCTGTTCATCCACGGAGAGCAGCGGGGAGCTGGAGCGCCGCTGGGCTTTCATCGCGCCATTTCTGGAGCCCAGCGACTGTTTCCTCTTGAGCCCACTTCTTCCCCTGACCAACGGCCAGGACCCCAGCATGGTTCCCTCAGCCAGATGGGGGTCCCAGTTCTGGTCGGCGCCGGTTGCCTCTTCGAACTCCCGGAGGAGCCGCTGGGACTCTGGGTTGATGCACAGGCCGATCTGGCCTCCTGTGGGGCTGCAGGGGCCTCTGGACTGGGGCTGGAGGTTGACCCTGAGCCTGTTCTGCAGGGCCGGGTTGATCTGGACCGGTGGCATTCGTCTCTTCTTGTAGGCGCCACTCAGGAGGCGCTCGGCGTACTGCGGGTCGATCTTCCAGAACCCCCCCTTCCCTGGCTCGTCCTTCTGCCGCGGCACCTTGATGAAGCACTTGTTGAGCGACAGATTGTGTCGGATGGAGTTCTGAAAATAGAGATTTTCACATGACAGCCTCACACACAGGCTTCAACAAACCACTCATTTTGGAAGCCACCTTCAAAAGGAACAGTTTGACATTTTGGGAAATACTCTTATTCGCTTTCTTTCTGAGAGTTCAGATCGACACGGATCTCATGTCTGTACAGTAAATATGAAGGTGCAGCCAGCAGCCGGTTAGCTTAGCTTAGCATGAAGGCTGGAACCGGAGGGAAACAGCTGGCCTGGCTCAGTCCAAAGGCACAAAAATCTGCCCATCTGCTGCCTGTAGCTTCGCACTTACCGTAAAAACATGAGAGTGCGATTCAAATGCGTCATCTAACCCTCGAATTAGTGCAGTTCCTGAACTGATGGTAATCCTCATGCGGTGAGGCACGCAGCACCATACATCATACATTAATTCACTGTGCACCCTTGCATTCATCCAGCTGCCCCCCCCCCCTTCCCTGAAGTCTAAATAGAGCAGTGACCCAATGACCTTTGTTAAATATTATCTGCCCCATGTTCTGCCTTACAATAACAAAATGCTCTGAAATGTCCGAACCAGACGGCGAAACATGGGAGTACAGCTAACAGCTTCATCAATCATTTATCCAGCAAAATTAAACTTTTCCTGAAAATTCCTGCCCTTTCAAACGGGGAATCTGCCGCCCCCTCCTCTGGAGCCTCCGCCACTTCTTTTTGCTCGAGCAGGAAAAAACCTTCGAGCTACAAAAGACACTGTTTAAAAAGGTAATAACGTGTATAATTCATGTTTTCTGTTGTGGTTTCGTGCGGCTGAGGGAAGTGTTGCTGGGCTCAGGAGTTATTAATTACACACAGCCGAGCCGCTAATACTTCATCAGAGTGTGGCAGCAGGCCCAGACCTCTCAGTATGTTGTGCCCCTCTGAAATGGATTTAGTCAATGTTCTTTTAATTTTTGAAAAAAAAACAAAACAAGCCATGGGCCCAGCTGAGATTTGACCCCAGAGCAGAAAACAGGAAAAGCTGGCGTGTGGGCACGAGAAGGGAAAGTCATTTACACACAGTGAAGATTGTGTTGGAGATGACACATCCTTTTTGAAGTGTGTATTGTATGTGTGCTGTAAGTGTTTTTGTGTACTCGTACTTCAGATCTTTGTGAGGACCAGTTTGAGTTATATAGGTCTTATGGGGTGGGGACATTTTGGCCGGTCCTCACAAGTTCAAATGGCTGTTTGAGGGTTAGGATTTGGTTTTAGGGTTCAGGTTAGAATCAGGTTTAGGTTAGGTTCTGGGTTGGGGTTCGGCATATAGTGTGTGTGCGCGTGTCTGTGCGTGTGTGTGTGCGTGTATCTGCGTGTGTGCGTGCGTGTGTGCGCGCCTGTGTGCGTGTGTGCTTTTCTGTGTGTGTGTGTGTGTGTGTGTGTGTGTGTGTGTGCGCGCGCCTGTGTGTGCGTGCGTGTGTGTGCGTGTGTGTGTCTGTGTCTATGTGCGTGTCTGCGTGTGTGCGTGTCTGTGTGCGCCTGTGTGCGTGTCTGTGTCTGTGTGCGTGTGTGCATGTGGTCCTTTACCTGCCAGGTGGGATCAGCGTGGCGGTAGTAGCAGAAGTTGTCAGTGATCCACTTGTAGATGCAGGACAGGGTGATCTTACTCTTCTTGCTGGCCTGCATGGCCATGCAGATGAGGGTGGCGTACGAGTACGGCGGCTTGATGTGCGCGTTGGTCTTGTAGTCCACCTCGTCAGGACAGTGCCCGTGGGCCACTATACCGGGGAGGGACTGCATCCTGCTGTAGGCCGCCGCCGTGGGCTTCCCCGGGGTCAGGGGCGCGCCGATGGAGGCGGGGTCCCCGGCCAGAGGGGAGGCCGGGGCGTCGGATCCCAGAGGCGGGTGTCCGAACAGGTGCGGCTGGTGGTGGGCCTGCTGCGGCACGTTGGCACCGAGGATGGAGAACTCCTGCAGCCACTGCAGGCTGGTCAGGCTGTCGTCCAGGCTGACGGAGCCGCAGCAGCTGCTGAGGCAGCTCATGTTGGCATGGCTGCTGCCGATGCCGCCGCCGTCCCGCTCCTCGGCCTGGGCAGCGGCGGTCACCACCTCCTCCTCCAGCCCCACCGAGTCCTCGGGCCAGGGGTCGGCGCAGCTCAGGGACAGCATGGCTCTCTCCAACACCTCACTCCTCTGCGGCACCACTGCTGCGTCTCCTCCTCCTCCCCCCGCCACCGCCTGACAGGACCGAAAATATACACCCAGCTTCAACAAAGTGCGAACCGACAGGACAATGAGGGCCTATTAGAAAACAGAGACCCCGTCTGCGCGTAAAGTCGGAGACTTTCAGGTCTGTAGATTTACATTCGAATTCCCACTTAGACAATGCGGGTCGTCTGTCACCCGGGCGTCCGAGCGGTCGGAAAATGCGGAAGCCGAAACTCTGGAATATTCTGGAAGCCTAAGACCCCTCGCCAGGCTGAGCGGCGGCGCTCAGGACGTCGGTGAAAAACTCTGTTGCGCCCTGGACGCGGTGAAGGGGAGCGCGCATCGGCCCCGGCGGCCCGCGGAGGCTGTTACGGGGCTCAGAGGCAACGTGGAAAAACTTCTGGTGAATCTGCTGCCAGCCTCGAGGAAGACCGCGCACTGTGGGGATTTATTGCGCGAAGTCCGCGTATTTCTCGAGGCACCAAAGAATCGACCCAACTCCAACGCGCTGACCTGCTTCTCATTCCGCAGCTAAACTCCTACTGGGGAACGTCAAAGTGCAGAATCTCACGCGTTGCGGAATAACGAAACCCGGCTCGGGAGCTCCGGGCCCTCTGGAGCAGACAGGTCTGGTGGATTCGGGTCTGACCTGAACTACTTATGATAAACCCCCCGACTCACCTTTTGCCGGCTGTTGTGTTGAGTAGGGAGGTCTGCTGAACCCCAAACGAGCGGCCTGGTCCTGGTCGCGGTGCACCTGTCGTCGACTTGTGACCGAGAGAAAGGAAAAAGAGAGAGATTCCTGCGGGTCCGGTTCGGCGCGGCGCCGGGCGCGTCTCCTCCTCGGTGGAGGTCTTTGCAACGGGTGTCAGCGGGCTGCCGGATCCGTCAGGGAGGCAGTTTAATACCTGGTGCAGGAGGTTTGTCCGGCAACCATAGAAACGGTACACCCCCTTGTAAACAGCTTCCCGCTCCCCCATTGGCCCGCTGGTTTCTATGGCGCTTCATTTTTAATCACTCTCGAGTCAACTGTGGCGGCTGCCGGGCAGGTTCTCAAACTGAGGCCCGGGGACGCACCGGGGGACCGGCTTTCCTTTCTTTCTCGAGCTACTTACTTTCATTTCACAGCGGTCAAACTCTAGAAACGCCATTGATTGGGGGATACGGGACAGACTCGGACTGAGGCTTAAGCCCAAACCTCTGTCGTGGTGAGGAACTTTCCAGTGCAAAGTTTTAAAGGCTTAAATGTGAAGCTCCGCGACAGACGCAGTGGCGAGTGTCTGCGGTGGAGACATTTGCTACGGTGGCCCGGACTCTAACGACTCCGCCAGACTCCAGAGGGAAAGGCTGCGCTTTTGGGCCGGAGTAACGTGTCGCATTTCAGACTAAGATTTTGTGCAAAAACACACGATGATCGAGCTTTTTGAAATCCGAGGCCGTGGCGCAATGCCTTCCTACTGCAGAGGGAACGTCCATTTGTCCGCTGCAGTCGCTTTTCAGGAGGTTTTATATTAAACGGAGACACACAGGCCTATAAAATACAAAGCACTGTTAGAGATTAAACTCCTAGTTCCCAACCTGTTTGGTGTTTGACCCTTTATTTAAAGCAAACACACAGCGTCTGCTTCCGCGGTGGAAAGTGACTAAATGCGTCCGCTTGCGTGTATTTACGTGCGATTTTGAGCAACCTGCACCTGACCACTTCCATGTAATGCCCCTTAGCACCGTCTGCTCCACCGCAGCTCAGAGAAACACCTTACTTTTCACGAGCGTTTTATAGAAGACGACACACCGTCAAGGTTTAAACCAGTCATTTCCAACCTCTTTGTCCTGCGGTCTCCTGGAGGAACAAAGAGGTCAAAGTGTCCGGTGTGTGGCGGAGAGGCGGAGGACCAGAGGTTGGAAAAGACTCTTTTGTGTATCGGAACTTCTTGTTCTCTTTCGTCTCCCACTGCTCGTCTGGCAGCTCCTCGGATTTATCTCAACCAGTGGACTCAACTATCCGCAGTGAAAAAACACGTGACGATGAACTGATGATGATGATGATGATGTAGAAAGTGAAAAAATGAAAAATGAAATGAAAAACTACTCGAGTAAAGTACAAGTAGCTCCAAGTTGAAGTTAAGGACATGAATAAATGTACCAGCTCCACCTGTAGCAGCTCCACCTGGAGCAGCTCCGGAGGTGCGTGGAACCGACAATACCTGTGTCCTTTCGCCCCAGTAAAGACTCCGAAGGCCCCTGCTGTGGCCCCTCTGACCAGAGCCTTCGCGACCCGCCGCTCCGGCTGCATCATCTCGGACTATATTGAATCACTAACAGATTAAAAGTTTGGACCGTGTGTGTGAAGGAATGCACCTTTGTTCATTAGACAGAAAGGCAGAGGAAGGCGAAACAAAAAGGTTTGGCCCCTTGGGCCCTCTATTAGTGTGGCTGACTGGTTTCCTGAGGCCCCTCACAAAGGCAACTGTAAAGCAATAAAAAGGCCTCCTCGTCTCCCCAGTCCCCGCGTCCTCGAAGCCGGACGCGAGGCAACGGGTGCCGCTGACGACCGCTGCTTCCGATGGGTCGCGCCCCTCCACGGAGGCTCGTCCCCGCCGCTGCTCACGTGTTGCTGCCCCGGAGGCGTAAAACAAATCCCGTCTAACCCCGCTGTTGTCGGAGGGGACGCACGCTTCGTTCTCGGGGAAATGGGATTGAAGACGTTTAGATCAAGAGAAGAAGAAGCCGGTGAACATCTGCATGTGTGAGACCGGAGCGTGGGTTTGCCCCGTTCCGTCCAAAGCCCCCAGCCGAGATAGAAACAAACGGGGACGGGACCCGACAGTGTGGCGGGTGGGATCGTTTCCCGGTCACGTTGTTTCAGCCCCTTCCCGGCTCCAGATGCGTCGGACGAAGGTCCGCGTGTCTGTGTGAAACCATCTCCACCTTTTACAGAACAACACTCACCACAGGGAGCAAAACTCTCGTCAGGAAGACCGAACCTTAAACCTCTGAAACCGGGCTTTCAGTAAGAAGGTCGCCTGTCTAACGAGGAAGGCCACGTCGAGATGGGTAGAAATGGCTGAACCTTGAACCGTGCCTTCTGTTCTACCTGCTCAAAATCTTCCTCTGAACTAGTTGCATCAACTGTCAAATAATTGTAGTTCAGTAACAATCCCCCCCCCCCCGTAATGGCTCTGGAGCAGGATTACCAACCGGCTCCCTGCAGAGATCCCCCACTGGGACGTGCAGCAAGGCTGAGGCGACATCCTCCTGGTGACACTCAGAGCGGGGCCGTTCCTGATGTTTGAGGAAAGGTGGTCCGGACATGTCTGGCACGACCCTGAGCTGTGAGCGGTGAGATTTGTGTGCTCACGGTTCTGTCTTTGGTAGAAACAGGCGGGTTCAGGCTTTGGGACTTTGTCAATCCTCCTGATGGGAAGTCTTCAGGAGGACGCTTCTCACCGAACCGTCCCCTGGTTTCTGGCGGGTTCTTCTTCAAATACTTGAGCTGCGTTTTAGGAGGAAAAGGAACCTTCCTCAGGGCTGATTTTGTGTGGAACTGTAAACGTGAGAAGTTGCTTGTTCATGTCTGAAACAAATGTTTCACCAGGGCAACTTTATTCTGGGCTGGACACCAGAACCTGCAGGAGACAACAAACAACACAACTAACCAACAAACTGACTAGAAGTAACGGAAGGGGAGCGTTTCTCTTAGACTTGGTCCCGAGTCCAGAAACACTCTGGCCCCGGTCCGAGTCCCGCATTCAGCGTCCCACTGAAGCAAAATCCGCTCGGAAATAATCTGAAAGTACCAGATGCAAAAGTGCTTATTGTGCAGGACGTCGTGTTTCACAATCACCGTGTGTCACATCGGTGGATTAAAGTGGAGCTGGTTTCATTGACTTTGGAAACCTGCCGCCGGGCGGGTCGTGAATTCGTTCACCAAAAGTGACGATACATTCATTTTGTATCGTTCATCTGAATGGGAGGAAATCAAGGTGCGTCTGAAGACGTTTCAGCTCGTGGAAGACGATCGTCTGGAAATTGGCGGCATTTGCCAACGCTGGCACGAAAACTAGTAACTACAGCCGTGGGACAAATGTAGCGGAGCGGAAGTAGAGAGCGGCAGGAAGTGGAAATACTCGGGTTAAGTGCTGCGGCCTGGTCCAGGTCCGGGTCCTGGTCCTGGTCCTGGTCCCACTCTGAGGTCCTGGTCTCTGCTCACCCACACCCTTCGCCTGTAGTCTCATTGTCTAAACCCAGTCAGGTCTGAGCTCCAGACGAGACGAAACCCCTTCGTGTCAGAGTCCTCGTCCCTCCCCGGCCCCATCACCTCGCCCCCGGCAGAGGTCAGAGGTCGGAGAGGGAGCAGCCGACCACAGCAGCCCCGTGGAGCGCGGGGTCACTGGGGGGACGGGACTTGGCTCAGGGCCCGGAGGGACGACAGAGGCGGAGGCAGCCGGAGTTTCTGCCGGTGGACTTGACTGACAGGACACACACACACACACACACGAACACACACACAGTCAGATAATAAAATCAGACCAGTGCAGTTTATTAAATAAAGACGACTCTGTTGTCCAGCTTCCAACTGCACGACAAGACTTTAAGACTGAAAGACACAGAAAGCTCAAAACGGGAAAAGGATTAAAAAGAGAAGCTCGATATCTAATTGATTAGAGGACACAACTGTACAGGCAGAGCCGGGTAAGGCAGGTCTGGACTGGGGTTTCGTTTGATCTGGATCGTTTGGATCTTGTACGATGGGATATCGATTTACGTCAGTGTTTATCCATCAGCGCTGGACGATGACGATATGGTCAAAGATTTCAGGACCCAAGTGCAGACACACACACACACACACACACACACACACACACACACACACACACACACACACACACACACACACACACACACACAGACACACACACAAAGGCAAATGGAAAAAGAACTGGGTAGATGGGTTTGCCAGCAGAGACAGGAACCCCAAAAGACAGGTGGCCCGGTATCAGAGTACCAGGAAGACCAGGAGCACCAGGAAGACCAGGAAGATCAGGAGCACCAGGAGCACCAGAACCACCAGGACCACCAGGACCACTAGGACCACCAGGACCACCTGGAACACTTAATACACCTGGGTAATTAGGAACCCAGGTGAGACTGACTGGGGCGGGAACAGACACACGATGTTGGCCTCAGGGAAATTATAATTATCCTTCTCACTGTTTCAAATTTGAATCAAGAACATCGTTAATTGAAGTCTAATTATTCAAGAAGTCTCAGTGAGATCCAGATCCATTTCCCAGAGAGACCATGAGATTAATAACCGATAATAGATCATATAGATCGATCAATAATAGGAGAATTTATTCACATGACTGTTTGAGGCCAGTTTTGAAAGTAAAAGGAGGTTTAGTTTGACCGACCAGAGGAAATCCACATGAAAACCCCTCAAGCTGATCGAGTTCCTCTGACTCCGGACGTTCAGAGGCAGTGCTCGCACTTGGACAGATGAGGGCGCCACACCCCGCGTCATCCAGCGTGTCTGACCGGGTCTGGCCCGCAGCTGAGCTCGACGCGGTGTTTGTCAGGCCCCTGTTTTATTGGTCCGCGCGTTCACGATGACCCCACGACCCGAGCAAATGAGCGCGCTTTTCACAAGGCGGAGGATTCAACGCCGAGGGGCATCGTCTCGGTCTGATCCGCCGGCTGACAAAGTCCGGGTTGTGGAGCGGGATTAACGTTAAGCAGTCACAGCAGGGCTTTAAGATAACCCCGCCTCTTCGCCGCAGGTTCGGGTTCTGGAACAGAAAGGAGCCCGATCGGGGGGCGGGGTGACGGGCGGCGGCAGGTCAGAGGGGACGGCTGAACTGCAGCCCCGGGAAGTGGACACGGGAGAAGACCGGCCCGGTCTGCCCGAGCACGCGTTGCATCACACGAACCGGTACCGGCGAACTGTTTTCTTGACGTACTTGCTCCCTGAGCTCGACACCTGCTGCGTCTCTGGATTTATTGACTCATCGGGTTTCATGGTTTTGCCTGTTGTTCATCCTCGTCTCTCTGCAGCGTCTGTTGTTTCTGAATAAACCTCCTGACTCGACCTGATACCCGCGTGTGCCGGCGGGTATCCGCGCGAGCTGCTGGGTTCACGTCAACACGCCCCAGCGCCTCGCAGCTTCATCGGAGAGCCCAGTGTGGTCGTTAGTTCGCGAGATACCGAGAGAAGATCAAACACTAAAAGCGCGAGTGAAAAACGGGGCAGGTGCGTCCCAGGCCGAAGGGAAGTCCACGAGGTCTGGTTTCAGAGCCGCGAATGGCCGGAGACGGGCGGCAGACGTCGCGGAACCGGATCCCGTGGGCTCCCGGTGTCCTACGCGAAATCAAACGCTCCTCTGCATCTGGAGCATCCCACGGTGCTGAAGGGAAGCAGGTGTCTTGTTTTACCAGAAGCTAAAGGGGGGGTCCACGTGGCTGACTCCGACGTCACATCATCTGCATAAACATCTGCAGATTGTCCCTTGACTCTTCCGTTTTCTTAACCGGGCGTGAAAGTATGCATGTACCCGGAACACCTGCGTCGGATGGGGGTCGCCCGGTGCGCCGTGATACTCTCAATTACCTGATACGTAAACGACAGGAAATGGTTCCTGGGTCTCTACACAGAGACCACACGCGCGGAGTCTGGTGCCGCGAGCCTCTTCCCTCTCAGCGCATGACACCGACTTCGCTCGTGGGTTTTCATTAACCGGCGCTTTTTTCTCCCGCGTTTCCCTTTGTCCCCGTTTGTAAAAGAGTGCAACACAGCGGCAATTCACGTCGTACACACACACACACGCACACACACACACACACACACACACACACACACACACACACACACACACACACACGCCGGACGTAATGACGCTCTCGTAATACTCGGAAGGCACGGACGTGTCAAGTACGCATGTCCACATGTTGAACACATGTTTGACGGGATGTTCACGCGCTATCGGACGTAAATATCTGCCTACATGATGCGAGTTGACGTGTGGCCCGAGCCCGGTTTTCGACGAGCTTTGTCCACGTTAAATGAATCAGCGGCGGACGGTAACTAAGTACATCTACTCGAGTACCGTCCCTCAGTAGACTTCTGAGGCCGCAGCACTTAACCCGAGTATTTCCACTTCCTGCCGCTCTCTACTTCCGCTCCGCTACATTTGTCCCACGGCTGTAGTTACTAGTTTTCGTGCCAGCGTTGGCAAATGCCGCCAATTTCCAGACGACCGGCTTCCACGAGCTGAAACGTCTTCAGACGCACCTTTATTTCCTCCCATTCAGATGAACGATACAAAATGAATGTATCATCACTTTTGGTGAACGAATTCACGACCCGCCCGGCGGCAGGTTTCCAAAGTCAATAAAACCAGCTCCACTTTAATCCACCGATGTGACACACGGTGATTGTGAAACACGACGTCCTGCACAATAAGCACTTTCGCATCTGGTACTTTCAGATTATTTCCGAGCGGATTTTGCTTCAGTGGGACGCTGAATGCGGGACTCGGACCGGGGCCAGAGTGTTTCTGGACTCGGGACCGAGCCAGAGAGGAACGCTGCCCTGCCACAGCTGGATCTATTAAAAGCGAAACATTTACTGTGTTTACATGCGTGTGATTTATTTCTCTGCCAGAGGAAGCAGCCAATCAGCTCTATGAAAACACATTGCGTCAGTGTAACGGACATGAACACAGCGCGTGTACTCGCGTGTTGGAGGACCGCAGAGGGCGGAGTGGTCGTCGTCGGCTTGGATCGCATTCGACCCCACTCGCCGGCAGCGTCCCCGCACGGTAAAACGAGCGCCCCGGTGAATTTGAACGCTTCGCCCCGCCGGCCAATCAGCGCCCGTCTAGTACTCTCTCGCCCCGGAGTTGTCCAATCAGCGCGGCCGTCCTCTTTGTTGTTGGTGATGACATGAGAATCTTGTTGTTGCTGCCACAGGCTGCAGGGACTCAGCGGTGGGAGCCGGACGGAGACGGGCTGGGTCTGAAGGTTCAGAGGAGTCGATCCGAGTCCAGATTTCGGTTCCTTCGCTTGGTTTCGTTTCGTCTCGGACTTGGAAGCAGCCCCGCGGTGCGTGGAAAGCGGCCATGTCGGTGAATATGGACGAGCTCAGGCACCAGGTCATGATCAATCAGTTTGTTTTGACGGCCGGCTGCGCCGCCGACCAGGCGAAGCAGCTCCTCCAGGCGGCCCACTGGCAGTTTGAGGTGAGTCCGGACGCCGCGCGATTTACTTGAGCCGCACCTGGGCGTCCTGTCACTCGCTCTCCCGACCGTGCGCGATCCGCGTGCGGGTCTAGATGGAGCCCTCGTGCTGACGGTGTTGAGTGTTTTCTGTGCTTCCCGGCGACCATGCGCCGCCGTGGCTAACGTTAGCTTAGCACTGAGGACGTGGTGCTCCGCTCGGCGGCCGGTTTTGTTTACATTCTCGGCAGGAACCCGCCGTGTCACGGCCGGGCGAGCCGCCGTCAGCCCGGCCGCTGGCGGGGTGACCCGGCCTCCCCGGGACAGGCGGTTTAATGGCCGACACGGAAAACGAGCGGGTTTCCCTCCGGGTCTCTGACGCCGTCCTACCGGCCGGTTCCGCCCGGTTCCGCCTCCCCGTAGAAGCCGAAGATGGTGAACTACAGGCTGGGCTGGTTCGCCGTGAGCCCGCAGCGCGTTAAATCAAACCCGCCCTGCTGCGCCGCTCAGAATCGATGCCTGGGTCCCTTTTCCTCCACGACCGGAGACTTCTGTCACTCCTGTGACCGGTCGGGGGACAGTTCTTTCCCCCGATTCATCGTTTGTCAGCTGAGCAACAAAACCCTGGCGTTGTTTTGGTTTTCACAGGAGGGGACGGAGAGGTCTGACTCACCGGACCGAGAGCTAAGGGGTCTGGCATTGATCCTGGTCCCGTCCAGTCATTTATAGACTGATCCAGATGCATCAGCCCTCCAGCTGTTCTCACGAACGAGCCTCCCGGTGCCAGGGACAAATGATTAGACGATTAATCTGTTCTCTGGTTCAAAGGAGCGGGTCTGCAGAGCCGAGTCTCTTCGGGGTTTGGACCGTGGGGCAGACAAAACCAGACGTGTGAAGACATCGCCTTCTGTTGTTGTTTCCTACACTAAACCGTTACTTCTATCAATCAGCACTCGGTAGCTCCATCCCGAGTTATCTTCTGCCCCACACCTGAGGGATCCGACATCGAGCCCGAGCCTCCAGATGGTCCCGTCCCCTTTAATGGCCAATCTGTTTCGGCTGTGTGGTCAGTGCCGGGGCCAGGTGGGTCACCGGAGATGGGGGGCAGATCCTCTCTGGAGGTTCTTATCTTACCTTTAGAGACTGGCTCCGGAGCCGAGTGCGGGACCTTTTATTCTAGAACAACAAAGGACTGACTCCTGGTTTTGATCCTGGTCCTGTGGATGCAGAGTAGAGCTCTAGTAAACACTGGCCCGTTTAAAATCCATTAGTCGGTTGACAGAAATTTAGTCTGCAGATATTCTGATAATCAGTACATTGAAATTGATTGAGGCAAATAAGTGATTTGTAATTTGGGGGCTACATAAACGGCTTGACTGGAGCTTTAGTGGCAGAAATCAAACAGGTTCTCAGGGAAAACGTTAACTGCTACTTGATCCACGGAAAATGAGTTTCCCACATTTTCTCCGGCGAAGGCCCCGAACGCTGACCGGTCTCGCTGCTTCTCCCTGTGTTTACATCTCCGTAACTTCAGCATCTTCGGGTTTGAGTCCGTTTGCAAGTTGATGCCAGATCCACGGGTTCTCGCGTTTGAACCTCTGCTGGTTTTCTCTCGGAACCTCTGCTGGTCTTCCACGGTAGCTGGCTGACGGCCGCTGGTCGGACAGAACGAGGCGTCTGAGTGCGTCACCTTGCGCTGCGGGAGATTGGAAGCGAAACTTTTCCCTATCTCCTCACATTTTACAGACACAGTGATGAATCCGTTAAGAATCGGCAGACGAATCGAGACGAAACCCTTTGAAATCAGACCACATCCTCCACTCTGCTGAAGTGCCCTTGTGCAAGACGGCCAATCCCTACCGGCGCCTGGGGGGGGCTAATCCAAGCGCTCCCCTGAGCCTTGACCTCTCATGTGGAAGAGAGAAAAATGTTACATCTCAATAAAAATGAAATATAACACCAGTGCTGTAAAAGTGTGTTCCCAGCCAAACACAGAAACAGGAAGAGTCCTCCAAAAAAAAAAAAATCTTTCTTAGAAACGAAGAAAAAGGAAACGATAGTGAGAGAAAGTAGAAGAGCACAAGCTCAATGTGCCTGCACCTCGTCCTCTCTCTTTCAAATTTATCACTTGAAGAAACCTCTCTCTCTCCTCTTGCCAGTTTTTTGGCTGGTTTTTATACATTTATTTATTTACTGCCTGGCGATTAATCGGTTAATCGTTTGGTCTATTTAACACCAGAAAATAGTGAAGTTTATCAGTCACAGCTTCCCAGAGCCCAAGGTGACGTCGCCAAATGTTTCCTTTTCTCAGACCAAGACTCAAATATACCAAAACAAAGAAACGCAGCAAATCCTCACGTTGGAGAAGCTGGAACCAGAGAATGTCGGTGTTTTCGCTCGATTAACGACTCGGACGATGAATGAATTTCCTGCCTATTGATCGACCAATCGCTTCGGCTCCAACGTGCATGTATCTGAGGCTGGAGGATACACGGTGGCGGCGTTGCGTTCGACCGCTCTCTGTCAGTGTGACGGCCGCGGCCCGGTTCTCCTCTGCGCTCTGGTTTGGACCGTGAGCCGAGGCCGAAGGCTCCTCCTGTCCTCAGTCACCAGCCAGAGGTCCGTCGGCGCCGAGCCACCGCCGCGTTAATGCTGCTTTCATAGCCATTAGGAAACGCTGATATGTGCAGCATCTGGCTTTGACGTAGCCCTGCACCGGTTATGCGAGCATTCCTCTGGTTTCAGCCGGTGAACATTATTCTAGTTGGACTTTGTTTCTTCCAGCTTCCTCAAATGTGTCATCACTAGCGAGGATTTAATTGCAGGCGAGATTGAGGGATGATCAGGGTTAATTATTCTCATTACCTGTATCGTTTCACAGCTCCTGACGTGGTGAGAGCGCAGGCAGGGTTTGCCGTATAAAGAGAACAAACTATGTTGTGACCACACGCTGTGAAAAACCGACAAACCCACGAGTCGCCGTGACGCTGAACTCAGCGTTTCCTGTCCGTCGCACGTCCACGGTAATACGACGGTGCAACGTACGCAAAGGCCTCATCGCATTAGCTACAATCACACAGAAGTAAATTCCCTCACAAAAGGAGAAAGCGAAATGGGGAGTTGACATCAAACTTGTCAGCGAGAGTGCGGGTCATCCTAACGGCTAACCACGTTACCGCGCTCGTGTCGGAGGCGGTATGTCGTGTTCACCCGGCTGGAGAGTTCAAGTTGACCTTGAAGTGCTTCTACTCTCCACCTCAGCGTTTTGGAAGCAGAAGCCAGGAAAAGAAAATTCTCCCCAAACACGGGGTTTGAACCGAAAACGTGTCAACATGCGGTTTGAATATCTGCACGTTCCTCGCTTTCCCCACAGCTCTCTCCACTGTGCTGACCCTTGTCGGCCGCTGCCCTGAGGGTCGAGAAACGGACTAGCCCGCTCGTGTTCCCGAATCTCCACAGCTGTCTAGTGGCCAACGAGCCTCACGTCGAAACCGGGCCACAAAAGGAAAGATCGCTGAAACACCGGCGACCTGCTGTTAGCGGTGTGCGACCACCGCGACGCTTGACGTAGCGCCGCGTGACGATAATGGGACCTAGCTGACGACACTGGACGTCTTCTGTACGATGTCTTGAAAAGCTGCTCGGGCAATTGAAAAACGTTTGTTGAAAGTTATTCAGTGCGGAGCAGAATTCAGTTTACAGGCAACACCAGTTACAGTACGCTGTGTAAAACGAAATAAGCTCCTAATATTTGCGTAATGTGATGATAAAGAAGCGAAGCGGCTGCAGCCAATATAGAAAAACAAGACCGAACTTGTTGCTGTTGGCGACCAAACCAGAAAAGAGTCAAGCTAATTAAACAAATAGTGGCTCAGCGGCTTTTGGGTACGTTCGCGATGCCTTCGAGGGCTGAACGAGACGCTTACTTTCATCACCGGTTCGTCTGCCGATTGTTTTCTCGATTTAATCCTTTGGTCTGTAAATATCAGAAAATACTGAAAGACACAACATCGCCGTCTCAGGTGGAGTGTCCGGATCCCAGCGATAGACCGGCAAGTATTCACAACGTCTGAACCGTCGGAACCTTTTTACTTCATCCGTTTTCAGTGTGGACCGACTCGTTGAGTCAGCGACTAGTCGTTTCGGCGTCACAGTGGGTCGCGTTTTCGCCCGTTGCTGTGAGCAGAGCTTCCATCTTTACGACCAGAGCAGCGCAGTAATGTGCGTCTTCTTTCAAATGTGTCACCCAACACTGAGTCCAAGTGAAATGTGTCAGTACAACATTTCATGAACAAGGAGCTCTGGTCATGTTTCATGTTTCACCATCTTTACTCCTCTGTGTTGTCACAACTGTCGACATGACAACACGTAAAGGAGGTTTCAAAATAATCCCTGGTAAACATTAGTGGCCAGTTACTCTGCGTTCCTGTGTGTGAATCTGGCTGCAGCGTGTGTGTGTGTGTGTGTGTGTCTTCACACAATAGCAGCAAAGCACTTTCAGGCTTTGATATGTGTGTCACGTTGTACGGCAGACATTCCTGCGCTGCCGCTGCTGTTGTCAAACAACCAGACCGAGGGGGGAGGGGGCGGGGGCGGGGGCCACTGCATTCATTGAAGCGTTGGCAAGAAAGAGGCCTCCAGTGAAGGGAGATGGAGGCCACGCTGAGCAGTAAAACAAGCTCACACTCCCTGTCTGTTACACTCTGTCCTGTGGCCGGGTCCACCCCCCCCCCCCCCCGTAAACTTTATTGAAACAGACAAGTACACGTCAACTCGTGTATATAAACTCGCCGGTGAGACCAAGACAATTAAAGAAAAGAAAATACTGACGGCTGAAGGAAAAACCTTGTCAGATATACAGGTGTTTAGATGTAAAGCTGAAGCAGTTTGTCGTGGAAAAAGTTGGCTGACTGATCAGATGATCAGATGTAAGGAGCTCCACCATCGTGGGGATTTGCTGCTTTCTCTCGGTCGTTTCCTGCCAGTAAACACACCGTCTGGGGATTTAGCCTTAGGTGAGAATCGGTTTATCTGTGGACTGTTTTCTCGATCAGCTTATTAGCGATTTGGTCCATTAAGCTTCAGAAAACAGCAGGACAATGCCCATCACAGTTTCCCAGATGATATCCTCCGACATTCGACCGGCTGGGATTTCGACATCGTGTAGTAAAAAAAGATTTGAACCATTAATCAGTGACCGTTAATGTTGCCGATTTCTGTTGATTAAGTGATTAGTCACTGCAGCTATAGATGATGCGTATTGTTTGACGTAGATAATCGGCCCAGGAAATTTTAAAATTTGTTCACAGTAATGAAGAAATAAAGTGCAAACTTTGGGCGTTTGAAATGTTCAGGGACAGGAATCCAGTGCTCAGCGATCTGATTATCAAAAGATATCTGACTAAGAGTCTGGAAAAAAGCACGAGGCAACGAGCAGACCCAGTCCAAACAGCTATTCCCAGTGACTGGCCCCCGCTCGTTCCCACCACCGACATGAATCACGGAGCAGTCAGATTCACAGGAATGTTCTCTCCTGTCTGGAGGAAAAAGCAGCTCCCTGGTGTGTTTAGGCTGGATCTGATTATCTGAGCGTTGTTTCTGTTCCTCCGAGGTCACGAGGTGTGTTTTGGTTCACGCTGGCCTTGGCTGTGTTCACAACAAAGAGGAACAATACAAGGAGCCGACTCATTTCCTTGTTTGCGCAGGGAGGCAGCCGCGAGACCTGCTGTTTACATTTTTACAGCGTCTCTGATTTTCTCCCCGTCGGCTTCTCCGCCTCCAGCGGGAGACGACGCGTTGTAGAGCTGCAACTAACGACTCTTTTCGTCAATAAGTAATCTGCTTATTGTCCTCGCGAGCGATCAATTATTCATCTAACCTCTCAAATGCCAACGGTGACATCTTCAGTCAGTCCACAATCGATTCCTAATTTCTCTCTTCAAATCGTCTGGTTCCAGCTTTGTGAATTTAATGCTATTAAACTAAATTCAGCTGCTTTTGGGTTTTAGACGTTTCAATGTGTGAACTTGGCCTTTTAGAAATTTTACAAACCAAACGATAAATCGAAAATAATCATGAATTGACTCTTTTTTTTCAGCTCTGCTTTGTTGTAGCTGAGAATGACTTTTTTTTTAAAACTTTTTAGACAGAAACATTGCTCGGTGTGAAATTCGGTCCCAGTTAAAGTCTCGGTTTCATTGGCCAGTCGGTCATTTAGCCTGGTGCTAAGCCGAAAAAGCCTCTCTGTGCTCTACAAATCCGGTTTCAGGTCCCAGAACGGAGATAACAGTTTGAACCCTGAGCGCACGCGATCAGTCGTGGCAGCTGACCCGTAGGACGGCTGTGAGGGGTTGGGTGGGGCGGAGGAAAATAAGGCAAATGTTTCACTGCGTCAGTGAAAATAAATCAAAGTTACGGTGCTCATAACACAATCTCTCTCTCCCTCCCTTCCTCCCTCCAGACGGCCCTAAGCTCCTTTTTCCAGGAGGCGAACATCCCCAGTCACCACCACCAGATGGTAAGTGCATTTGGTTTCCCTAAACAGAAAAAAAATAAAAAACTCAAAAACACTAATGAGACGAGAGGCATCTGTGGCTAAACGGCGGCTGATCCTCTCGTACTGGACGGTGAGACGGATGCACCCACTGACCCGCTGGACTGAACCGGAGGATTTCAGACAACCAGCTGGGCTTCGCACACCAGCAGGACTCCCGGCAGTCACGGTCCAGCTTTTACCGCATCAGGAATGAGCAGGGATCAGTAGTGTTTTGGTTTGTCGCTGATACTGCTGCTGAACAGATACTTTAGAAACAGCTCGGTTTTTTTAGTCTTACACAGACGCCAAAGAACACACTGCAGTGCAGCACTTAAGAGTACAAAGCGGGACTTTGTACACACTGAAATCTGTGGGCACCGGTCGTGAGGGAACCGCCGCTGTAGACGTGGCCGTTTTCGGGCACCCGACCTGAGCAGGGCGAGTAGCGACGGACGGGTCCGGCGTGGTGCTCACACCATGAACGTCACGGTGCTCGGACCTCCAGCACGAGCTGTGGAGTCGGAAAAAAAACCCTCCGCGTCAGGAATTCCTGAGCCCCGCGACATCAAAAGCAACTTGACATGTAAACAGACCACATCGGCAACGCAAGAAAAGAAGCTGGTTTAAGGAGTTGAAATTGCGTGGCGGCAAGGTTGGCAGAGGGGCCAGCCGGCGTGGGACAGCGTGTGAACAACCTCCCATCCCGTCAAGACCCTGCGAATACCGACCAATCAGAGCTTTGTAGACGGGATTAGCGCCGCGTTCGGACCATACGGGACGGACGCTGGGGATGGGAGAGATTCCAGGCCGTCCCGCTTGAGAGCTTACATCATCAGCCCACTGGTGGTGGCGGCGGAGAGTCAGAAACACTGCGCCGTAGCACTGTGTTGACTCAGTTCCGGCTGAGTTACCTCGGACGACATTAGGCATCGGTGTTGGTTGGCAGAGCTGAGTCGGACGTGACACAGCTCTCACACAAAGGTTGAGTCACCCCGAAAACTACGAGAAGCCGCGTTCAAAGGCGGAACAGGCCTTGGACACAAGACCGGCGTCCTGCTGGTGAAGCAGCGGCCGGAGGCTGAATATGAGGCAGCAGGTCACAGGTCTCAGGTTTTAAATATCGACGTTACGGAACCGTTTCCATTAGGATTCAGACGCTGTGGGGACATGTGGTATTTTGTTCTTCTACGGGGAGGTTCCCGTTTGTCCGGCGCGCGCATGACATGAAATATTTTTTAACATGAGCTGTGCAGATGTTTCATTGGGAAGGAAGTGCACTCATCACGCCTGATAGACTGATGTGTTTCAGTGAGTAAAACCGAAGGTGAATGGAACTTTTCTCTCCCTCAGTACAAAGCGGGTTTTAAGTCAGTGGAGCACACGTCGAAACTAAGATGCTTTGCAGGAACCTGGAGGGTAAAACGGCCACTTTTATTTGCCTACGTGTTGAACCGAAAAATGAAGTGAAACCAAAAGACACTTGAGTCCGATTATTTCAGACACACGCTGCAACCTGACCCTTTTTAGCCGATTAGATTCTGAAAGTACGCTTCAGGGTGATTTAGGGTCATTTCGCTTTTGCTGCAGGAAACTCTGTCTTCACACTTCTCCCTTCCCTTGGTTTGAAACACATTACAGGGTGCGGCTGGATGTGATTACGGTTAGACCGAGAGCCCGTCTGTCGGAGGGAAGGGTGTGCGAGCGGCCGCGTAACGCCGTAATTATGGCCCCGTGAGGAGGATTCACTCGACAAAGCTCAGTCTAAATGAATGAAATAATTCTAGCGAGGCAGTGCAGAGTTGCGTCAGTGTGTACAGAGAGAAGTCTGTGTCCCCGGCCCGGTGCTGCTTATGCAATCCCCTTTCTTAAGCGTCTTGTGTCTGAATCTTCTCCCGCTAACCCAACGACCACGCCGCACGCTGGGATTTGCCCGGTCCCGATCATGCAGGAACAGCATGACAACATCTGCGGCAGCCGTGTTTTGGTTTCAGTCTGAAGCCCTTCTTTTTTCCACCCCCTCCTCCCACTGCTCTTGTTTTGGTGTACGTGCCTCTCCGTTGCTCTGGGAGGAGTGTGTCGTAGCCTGAGGGAGCCAGGAAGTGTGTGAGAGGCAGCGGCCTGGGTTTGTTATTATTTTGGGTGCAGTGCATTGACATCATCTGGCCTTAGGCTCTGAAGAGTACGGGGTTGTGCAGGGTTGTACGGGGCTGCAGAGGTCTGAGAGACAGAGTGAAGCAAGTCAGGGCGGTTTCCATTTCCAGCATAGACCCCCCCCCGTGGCCCCCGAGGGCCATCGTGGAGCCATGTCGGGTCAGCTCTGATGAGAAAGAAGCCAGTGTTGCTGCAATAATGAGCCCTTCATCAAAGATGAACTCTCTGCCAACAACAAGTTTGTCTCTGGTTCTTTCTGAGCCACAGACAAACATTTCAAACTGACAAGAACTAGTGTTAATGTGACAAGTCTGGCTTGAAAGAGCCCACCAAACTGAACCAGGATCAGTCTGAGCTACTGTGATCAGTCACATCTGCTTCAGAGCCTGCCCGTTCACGTCTGTAGGACGGGCAGCGCGTCGCAAAGAAGACCAAACTGGGGGGGTTCCCTAAACGTATAATCTGACGACTGAAATGAGGCTACGACAAATTACACCACTGCCGTACATGGGGGCAGAAGGTGAGAGCCTGGGCCTGACAACACACACCTACACCTATTGAGATGATCAAATAACCGTCTTAGTCAGTTTTTCAAGCAAAGCGCCGAAGCTTTGCCGCTCCCATCTTCTCAAATGCGGGGATTTGATGCAGTGTGTTCGTAAACTGAATCACGTACAACGTAGCAGCATTTTATAGGAGCGCCAACACACCTCGTGGAAGCTCTCCTCTTACACGCTACAACATTTTGAACGAATGATGGAGAATCTTAGGATCAGACTTTGTATTTCTTCATATAAAGCTTCTCAGTTCGACTTTTGACTCACGAGTCAAAGTTCAGGACCAGTTCCCAGAGGTCTTTAACATGCTGAACCGGGTCCAGATGCTCAGCTGCTTTGTTCTAAACCCGACACGACGACATTCAAGGTCATCAGTCTGACAGAGAACCGGTTCTGTGGCGTCTTATCTGTAGCGAGGTGAGGCAGGAGGCTAGGAATACCACTGCACACAGGGTGTGCGCGTGTCGTCATTCCTTCCCCCGCCGTGTGACAGGGAGTCATGAGGGGTGTTATTGTTTGTGACGTACATACACATCCAACCTGAAACCGACAATCCCCGAGGAGCCGGACAGGAACAGACCCGGAGACAAATGTTTACTCTTGATCCTCAGCACAATGAGTCAGATGTCCCGGAGCACTGTGTCTGTGTTTATCAGTAATAACATGGGATCCACTTAGAGTCGTCCACATTGATTACATTATTAAAAGAATTGTTTAACCATCACTTTTTCCAATAAATATGAGTATGGAAGTCAGAATGTGGGAAAAACAAAAACTTTTCAGTTTAAAAAAACTAAAAATGTGCTGCAGTGAAGTATTGAGACACTAAAAATCCTCCTCTTCTCTTGCTTTGCGTGAGCGTCGTGAGCCAATAAGATGAGTTCACCTTTGGTCGCAGCAGCAGCAGAACAAGAAGCGGTGCAGAGCGAAGATGAGCAACTTTCCGTTTCTGTTTAAATAAAAGATGAAAAACAAACATATGAATATATAACAAAGAGCACTGAGACAAATAGTCACAAATAAAGTGAGGAGACACTCTAGTGAATGGGGGGGGGCAGTTCCAGCAGCAGAAACAAAGCGTCTGAGAAAGCAAACAGCGGTGCAGAGGGTTAATGGCTGAGATGTGTGATTGAATTACAGTTGTTTTGGTCTGTTGAGAAACATCTTGACGAACACGCCTGAGAGTGTGTTTGCCTGGAAGTGACTTTTCTTTGCAGCTTGCTATAAATATACCCCCCCCCCCTCCTCGGCCTCAGCCTCCTGCTGCACAGCTGAGAAGTCCCCTCCTCTATTTCTGGCTGGCTACCTGATCTGTGTGTGTGTGTGTCCCTTTGCTCTGGCTGCCTGCAACGCACCGCTTTTCTAATTACACTTTAATTGATGTTCCCACCGAAGACTTTTGGCATTTAGCGGCGTGTCGCTCACACGGCCACGGTCAGAAGCAGCCGCCGGGCTGGAGGAGAACCGCGACTTTCCAGTCCGCTGGGGGAAACTTACACACGCTGCCGATTCCACTGGCGTCTTGGGAGGTGGTCGCACTGTAGCGTCAATGCACATTTCATGGTAACATTTTTCCACACAAAAGAAACGATGAGCAGATAAAATACGATGCTTTGCTGTAGATTCAAGTACATGAGGTGACCAGTAAAATGCTGCTAAGTACATTGTGCTAACATTAAGACGCTTGGAATGGGGATGTTCTCCTATTGTGCGGCACTGCAGCGTTCAGGATCTGAATACTCTAAAAACACTCCTCTGACGTCGTCAGAGTACCTGACATTATGGTCTGCTCGTCGCCTCCTCCCGGCTCCCTGTCAGACACTTCTCCTTCCCCTGTGGTTGGTGAGCAGTGCGCTTGCCGGGCCATTGGTTCCCCGAGTTTGCCCTTGGGGCAGCTCCTCTCCCCAGGCTTGGTGCAGATTTCAGGGACCTATGTTGCCTATGGGGGGGCTCTGCCTTAAAGACTACAGTGAGGGAATAAAAGTCTCAAGGTCGCTGATTGTTGTACATGACATCCTGTGCTCTCATACCCATCTGTAGCTATTTTTAGAGCGGTATAGGGTAAATCCGCCCCCACACAGTTGAATATATGAGCTCCTGTTTACCTGGGTATACACAGCACCACACCTCTGGCTGATTCCAGCATTTGGATTTGATATAATAAAGTTTGGCTTCTTTTAGGCCAACAAACAATACATAAATAGATGAAGGGCTTTATCTGTGCGTGTTTCCTAACTTTCAGCCAACGAAGCTGACTTTGATTACGGAGCGTGTTTACAATCAATAACGGGTGAATTATCAAGAAACGACGCAACATAGAGAGCACGTTTCTCCATAAACAGCATTTTAAAATACACCGATCAGCCACACGGTTAAAGCCGGTTCCCGGTTTTGGCTGACTGTGTGCGATCAGGCACAGAAACCACAGCTGAAGTCCCATCCAGTGTTTGTGCCTCTACGGCTTGTAGCAACATAAAACTCTCATTGACCAATCAGCAGTAGAAAGTTTGAACGACTGTGCGAGAAAATATCTGGGTCTTAGATACAACGTCAAAAGTACAAGAGACCTGTAGACAGGAAAACTGTCTCCCAAGGTGCATTTCAGCAAGAAACATCCAATCACAGCTTCACAGTCTGTGTGCGCTGAATCCTAAAGATGACAGTCCAGAGGAAGCAGCTTAAATTGATTTACTTTTGTATTTTGTTCACAAACTCAACAATGAAGCTTTCTGAATTCTCACTCTTCTGACGGGCTCCTTCTCGTGGCCACGGTGGCCGAGGCTCATGGGTATTGTAGTATTTAGAGCTGTTCGCCAAAGAATAAAACCTGATTTCTCAAAAACAAAGTTGAATCCATTAAAACGTGCGTTTCTGTGTTTAGTAAAATTGAGGATATCATTTAAAGAAGAAGTTGAAATGGGAATTCAGGACGTGGGGAAACACGCCTCCGGAACCGGCGTCTCCTCCCACGTCACAATGGCGATTAGCTGACAATCAGTTAATCACTGACAACCCTACTCCCTGTTAATTTCCCTCCTCTTGTTTTCCTCCCACAGATGTGTACTCCCAGAAACACTCCCGCCACGCCACCAAACTTCCCCGACGCCATCACCATGTTCTCCAAACTGCGGGCATCCGAGTGCGGCTCCAGCGCCGGCAGCGGACCCTCCCAGGTGTCCATGGCCTGCTCCCCCCCGGTGCCCTCCTCCACGTCAGGTTTCGGCTCCTTCTGGGCTTCCTCGCCGCCTAGCCACCAGCCGGCCTGGCTGCCCCCATCGTCGCCCACCGGCCACCACATGCACCACCACTACCACATGCAACAGACTCCCATGTGGCCCCCGGTCTCTCAGCCCAGCAGCTCCCAGCAGCCCCCCGTTGTATCGGCACTCCACGGCCAGAGATGAGACTGTGCGCTGGGCTGCGACGGGCGGGGAGGGAGGCCTGGGCGGCTGGTTCATGTGTAGCCGCATGAATCTGTTTTGGGGGTGGGGGCTGGGGGGGTGGGGTGGGTGTTTCAAGTGTGGAAGGAGACGGAGAGCCCATTTGGAAAAAGACAAAAACACTGCTGTTTTCTTCTCTTGTTTTTCTAAACTGAAGACGAGCAGTTTGTCTCTGCAGGAGACACTTTTCCTCTCTGTCTTCATCATGTCGTCATCCAAGCCGAGGAAGAACCTGGAGGTCACTGACAACACTGAGACACTTAAAGCTGGACTCCATGAACCCCAAACCGCTTTTTTGGGGAAAATACAGAAACTCTTTCTTCATCATCGATGCAACCAAGCCCAGGACCCGTCAGAGCACTTACTGAGAAGAGGAGCCAGGTGATCCGTTGGAAGCGCTCTGTGATTTTTATTTTTTAAAAACTCTTCTTTCCTAGGGTTCAGAATCTGGCAGGAAGTCAGCAATAACCAGCAGATAAACACAGCAACAGGAGCTCAAATCACAGAAGGATGCAGATGAATTGTTTCCACACGTATGTTTCTGTGGCACGGAGAATGTGTACAGTGCGGGGAGATTAGAGGTGTTCATTAATCGTGCAGCCATATAGTTTCTTTTACAGCCATAAAATGCTTCTCGCAGTGAAACTAAACTGGCTGGGTGCACGTCGTCGTCCCAGAGAGGCAGGGCTCCATGTGCAGACACTAAGGTAATGTTGGGAACGGCCCCAGTTTACCACTCTCACGTGTGACCTTTGCATTTGACTCACGGAGCTAAAGATGCGATTTTCCAAAAAAAAATGTTCCTGGTAATCTTTGAAAAACCCAGAAGGTCTTTAACAAACAAAAAAATAAAAAAAGATTCTGTCCGCTGCCGACAGAGAAAGATTGTTTTACAACATGAAACAAGATTTAAGACAAGTTTTATCCATTATATTTGTCTATTTTGATCTCACAGTCAATGTAACATCGTTTTAAGGAGTTTACAAAACACTATCAAGATACAGAAGCTGCTTATACATTTTCAAATTAAAAAAAAAACTTCCACAATCAGATTTTCACAGCTTCGTGTCAACAAAATTCACAAATCACTGACAAATTCGGTATAAATTAAAAAAAACAGGAGGAATTGCAGCACAATACTGTTTAAATAATCCTTTTCTTTTTCAGGCTTTTGAGATGAATTTAACAAACTTAAAGACCTCAAAACTAAACAACCAGTCTTATTTTTTAACACCCACAATATTTTAGGGTTTTGCCGAGCGATTTCGTGGAAAATTAACTCTCTTAAATCATCAGGTTTTCTAAAGTACAAAAGAAAACGGGTTTTTCCACTTTCCACTTCTTACAGCTCACGCAGTCTCTTTTCCTCCTGAATACTTCTGAATGTCCTTACTCTCGGTTTTCAAACCATTTTTCTTCAAACTTTGTCCGCTGACAACTGTCATTAACATTTAAATCACAGAATTCCACGTTACATTGATTGTAGTGTTTTATATTTTCATACATAATACATTTCAGATCAAACTGACTTCCTGATCTAGATGGTTAGAAAGTTCTGTGAGGATTCTGGAAATACCTTCAAAACACCTGTAAATGTTGTTAAAAGACCTTCTGGGAAGAACTGGACAACAACAGAGGCACAAGCTGGGGTTGGGTTGGGAGACGTGTCGAAGAAAAACACATGGTGAAAGAAGAGAAATTTGTGATAGAACAGCAAAGCTTTGCAATAATTTGATTGTGTGTCGATTATTTGGATGTAGCTTTTGTTCTGAATCAGCTCGGAGACTGTAAAAGAAGAGACTTTAGCGAGGCCGCGTTGGCTTATCGTCACCGAGGAATCAGCAGGAAGCTAGTTTTTAATTCTCCTGATTGCTGGTGTGGCGACTCTAGCCAGAAACCTCAGTATCTGATTTCCTGTTCAGTGTGATAACGAGAGGCAGTTGTAAATAAACCCTCAGCCGAAAGATTTCAGTAGCGCTGATGATGACGCAAAGATGAACTCGCAAAAGGACGCAGGTTAATCTGATTTGAGGATATTTGGACGTAGGTGGGCGACGGGCTGCTGGTACCTCCGCCGCGTTTCTGTCTGTGCAGGGTTTAGAGGCCAACTCAGTGATTTTCCACACAACCTTTCAGATGCTCAACCACTCCTACCTCTGTCTGTCTGAATGGGAGAGGCCCCACATGTGCTCTGAATGTATTCACAGGCAGGATCAGAGGGTTTTAACAAGTAGAAACTGAACTAAAGACTGTCTAACAAGGGGAATTCACACCAGAGCTGGATGCACGGGTCAAATCTGGGTCGTCTTAGACCTGATATGAACCTGAATGATTGTTCAGATCCACAAAATAACCTCAACAAGACTCTTTTTGTTCGCTGTATCCCATTAATGCCACAAGAATCAAAAGTCACCTGTAGATTACTCTCAAGTTTTAATTGTTGAAAACAAATCGTCACCTTCACCTCAACATCACGAGAAAGAAGAACAAGTAATTGTCGACATCAGGGAGAGATGGGATGCAGAAAGAGAGAAAAACAATATTTTTTAAAACAGATTCTGTTCTTCACAGCTTCACACAGACAATCAACTCTTTCCTCTGCATTTCTCTATGATTTTTCTGTTTTTACTGTCCAGCAGGGTATTTGTACCTGCTCGCTTTTAGTGCAGGAGTGACCACTCTGTCTGTCTCGGGGAGGATGGGCTGCCATATCACAGCTGTCGTCATTTTCCCTTCATGAAATTTCTGAACGAATCCTGTTCAAATCCAGCACCTGGTATTTACAAAAACGTACCAAATTATCTGGGACACAAAGGAAAAATCCGCCCTGAAACACTACAACACTGTTAGAGAAGCAGCTATCGGTGAAGCATTTTACATTTCTGGGCTCGCCCTGTTCTGTTCATTTCTCATATTCTTGTTTGAGCTGTCCATTTTTCTAGTTTTGGTGTCAGTTCCTCGTTCTCGAGGAGCAACGCAGCGTCTCTCTCAAGCTGACGGACGCTACCGAGGGGCTTACTTTTGGACTGAAAGACGCTCGTGCCCCTTGTCTGGGTAATTTACCTTCTTTAAATAGGACCATACCTGTGTTTTTGAAATTTCAATAATATGTAAACTTTACATTTTTGTTGACCATTCTGAATACGAGCAAGACGGTTTGATATTTTTAGATTATTTTCTGTTCTTCCGTGGAATTCCATGTGTTTTTGCACAGTACGAGGATCAGTTGGCAGACTGTTGAAGATTATGAAAAACCGCCGGTGTGGTCCTTTAAATCGCAGCTTGGGGGCGGATTTTTCCTTCAAATCAAACATCAGCGGTTTGTGGACGTGTTGAGGCAAAGGTGGAGTCTGTAAAATCGTTTCAACTCCAGACTGATTTGTTGTTGGCAACGGGATGTGTTGACCTCACTGCTGTGTATATTAAACAAGCTGTAGGTCTGGAGGTTTTCAGCCGACAGGGGAGCCTTTGTACGAGCTTCCTGCAGGGTGGATTACTGGTTTAGCTCTGTTATGGAAATCGATGCAGCAGTGGAGGCTGATTGCGGTTTCTCATGGAGAGTTTACCATGTCTCCACTCTCCTTTGGAATCTCTAGCCACATTTTAGACAGTGAAACACAGCTGATGTGTCCCAGCCACCCTGAGGATTTTACAAACTGGGTGATGATTTCTTTAAGACAATTTACCTCCATTCTAGATTTATTGTTTTGCTCTTATCACTTGGATGACGGTAGTATTTTTTCTCATGGACCCTCAGAAATTCACTCTGTTCTAATCCATGGCTCTTTTATAGAGATTTCTCTCCAGTACTTTGTGTTTATTTCCTCTGTTGAAATTTGTATTTATATGTTTAATAAAACAAGGAATGATCTGCTACTACCTCTGGCTTCATGTGTCACTGCTGACAGCGTTTCATCACATTTGTTTTGGTTTTTACTGTAAGGCCCAACGGATAGTTGAGAAAGCACAAAAACTTGCGGTTTCTCGAACTGAAGTTACTCTTCTACTCATGAGTGAAACTGAAGATTGAGGAAGGATGTGGCAGTGATATCAAACTGAGCTGCTCTTTGGGTTTCTCTTCTCATCCTGACATGTCATGACTGCTTTATGAGGCAGTGTCGAGTTATTTTCAGTGACAAAAGTCAATTCATGAGCTGCTGCTGCTCAAGGGTTATAAAAACAAACCAAAGTGTTTCAGCCTCGTGAAGTCAATCAGCAGTAAAATGTCTCCTGTCACTTTTTATATATCTACATATATCTGTGTGTGTGCGCGTGCCCGTGCGCTTGTGTATATGTACACACACACACACACACACACACACACACACACACACACACACTATATACGTATATATATATATAAATATATATGATGTCAGGTAGAATCAGTACCAGGAGACATTTTACTGTCGAACCAGTACTTTTACTTTCATACCCCTCTGGAGACCCGGTTCATTTTGCTCAGTTTTTGCGATTTTGAGATGTAGTGTGTGAAAGCCCCACATCAGCACTTTCAATTGGTTTTCGCAGCTTCTCTCTACATGATACATACATAGTAGAGTTATGTAACTAAGAATTAAACAGACTCCAAAAAGGTACATTGTGCTGCTGATACTTTTGTGCTTTTGCTTAAGTAAGATTTTGAATGTTAGACTGGTAATGGAGTATTTTTACATCTTGTACTGCTACTTTTATTTAAGTAAATGATCGGAGTACTTCTTCCATCACTGCCACCGACATCTGAAACGTGACAAACGACTCCAACTACTCTGTTTTTTGTAACAGGTCACAAACCAAAAAAGCTTGAAACCACTGGTTTATTTTCTCAGCTAAATCCTATATTATTTAATGTAACATTTTAATCTAAAAATGACTACTTACTACAGTTATCAGATAAATGTAATGGAGCAAAAAGCAGAATATTTCCCTGTAGTAGAGTAGTATAAGGCGCTAGTATAAGTATGAAGTAACATCAAATAGAAATACGCCATTAAAGTACCTCAAAATCATTCTAGAGTCAATGTATTTAGTTACTTCCCACCACTGAAAATATTCACGTTTCAGTCTAACATCTTCAAAATCAAATATTAGAATAATGAAGTCGAGAAACACAGACTTAAAAAGTCAGTAGCCAAATTCTCCAATGACAGGAAACCATTCGGAGCGACTCGCGACTCCACATCAGACCAAGTTCCCCGCCTCCTTCTCAGTGACAACGCCTGCTTTCATCTTTACTCACTAACGTGTCCTTCCTGCTCTCGGCCGGATGTTTCTGTGAACAGGATGTACACTTCTGCTGGTAGTAGTGATGCGTTTCCTCTCATGATGCAACATCCAGGTCTGTTGGCCTCCTGCCACACAATGCTGACAGTTGGGGGGAACAACACATGGGGAAGTTGTACAACTCTGGGTACCTGTACCGTCTACGCAGTCTTTGGTATTGACAGGAGCAGCTAGTAGTGTCTTCTGTCCAGTTCTGCAGTTGTAGCAGTAAATTGCGACATTTTTATGCTTTTACAGATCAGATTTTAAATTTAGAACAAACAGAATAGAATTCAAAAGTACCTCAAGTACTGTACTGGAGCACAGTTTGAGTGACTTGTTGACTTGTTCTATACTTGGGTATTTTTATTTATTTATTTATTTTTTTAAACTTTATGCTCCACTAAGTATTGTACTTTTGGCAGCAAGTTAAGTCCCCTATTTAGCATTTATAATCATATATAAACACTTAATAAATGGTTTATAATACACTATAATGTGGCTGCGATCAGATCTAAGTGTTTATTCATGTCTTTGTTACCAACTCTAACTCCTCCTTTGGACACACGTCAGCGGAGGCTGCAGGATAAACAGATAAAGAACGACAACATTGTAAAACAGCTGGAATAATATAAAATGTCTTCACAGGAAGTTCTAATATTAAATGACCTTATATCTGCTTAAAGCTATATCATAGTGTGGTATAAACTACATATTAAATGTTTGCAAAATGCATAATATATTGTTATGATATTGATGCTGTGACATCCATCTGTTGATGTTCTATGTTTTTCTTACTGTCATAATCCCATGTGCAGACCCAAACCAACACTGACTGTATCCTACCAACCAGTACTGTGTGTGTGTGTGTGTGTGTGTGTGTGTGTGTGTGTATCCAAAACCCGATACATCTTATTCCTCTGTACCCTACATCTCCATTATTGTCCAAACACTACTCAAAAAAACAGTTTGCTATTAACATGAATGCCTACAGCAGGCTAGAAAGAATATTTAAGACCTATTTAAATTAAATTTAAGACTTTTTAAAACCTTTGAAGGCATTTTTTGAGGAAAGTGAAATGAATGCTTTAAGACTTTTCAGAACCTGCAGATACCCTGGTATTGAGACAGACTAGTATATTAGCGGTTTGGATCTTTTTGTGGGATTCGTTACCAATAAGAAAAATGTATGTTTTAGTAGAAAGTGGTTTTATGTTTGCTGTCTCAACACTGTTGAGAAAAAAAATCCTCAAGTGCAACAGGTAGTGATAAAATTTTCACTTAAGTTTATTAATTAATATTGTTGTTGTTATTATTCATAATAACAACAATAATATTCAAAGTGGCTGGTCACAGAACTCAAAATTAAAAATATAAAAAAGAAAAAATTTCACAGCACTGGACTTTGACAGGTGCAAAAACAGTTGAACAATAAGCATTAAATTAATAAAATGTAACCGTTACCTCCAGCAGGTGACCTCCCTGCAGAAGTTAATTACACATCAGAAACAGTACAGAGCTCTCCGTCGCCTCCTACAGGTGGGCCTGCTGGTTGTCCTGAGCCTCTGTGGTCCTCTCTGCTGCAGCCGAAGCCGGAGCGATGGAGCTCTGAGACGTGCAGCCCAGAGCCGACACCGGCCAGTCCCGACCCGAGCAGCTGGAGGCTGGACATACAGAGGAGGAACGGGGGTGACGTTTTCTTTTACTGATGTAAAGGAACAGATATATTGGTTTCATGCCACAAAATGACCATAACCGGAGTACATTCTGTTTGGTTGGCAGAGGGAATGAGACATTTCTGAGCTATGAGGTGGTGGACACACACACACACACACACACACACACACACACACACACACACACACACACACACACACACAGGAATTATTAGTTTTGCAGAGACAGAGAGAGAGACAGACAGACGATTTTTTACAGCACATCAGTTGATAAAAAATAAACAAAATATCTATGACCATAAACAGAGTGTGATATTACAACAGATACAAGAATGTGTGTGAGAGAATATCATGAAAAGTTGATTTTAATATCATACCCTGTATTTAGGGTCATAGATATGTTTATATTCTAAGGGCAATGATATTTTGTAAATAGTATTTTTGAATAAAAACTTAATTGCAACGTTTTTTTTTGGTACAAATTGAGTTGAATGTTAATATATCGATCACATGACAGATCTACATTGTATATAAGGAAACCGGAAAGATGCTCAGACACCACCCTGATGAGAAAAGATATCTGAAACTGTTGGTGAATAAAGCATTGTGCACCGGAGAAAAGCTGTGCGATGGGTTTTAATTTCGACGGACTCACGCCGCCAGTGTGACGTCTTTGTCTTTTGTTCTGAAAATGCACCAACGGATCGGACTTGTTCAGACAGGCATCAGATGTTCCAGCCACAACACTAGAACTGAGCATTACACGAGGCCTTTAGACTGAGAGAGGAAACCCAGGAAGGCACGGAAGAGAACTGGGTCGACTGTTACACCTGTGCTACGAGACTCACCCGAGCGGCTGCACTGGGCACTCTTGGCACTGTGGGGGTGATGAACCGGAGTGTTGTGTCCCACCTCCGGAGAAGCAGCAGGTTTGTGTGATGGGGAGCATTTGGCTTTGTCTTTTATCTTGCACATGCCTGCAGCGATGGGAGCACGGTGACAGTTCGAAAGGTTAACAACAACAACAACCGGCACCAACCCCAACAACTGAATCTTACCCTGACATTTGCAACTCTCAGCCAAAATACACCGGATGACATTTGTTGTCATAAATCATGTTCAACAGCAACTGAGGGCCTCAGCAGGTATGACATCACCTCTTCATGCTTCACATACACCTTCCAGCCTTTTGTTTTTAGTTGGGTTCAAAGGTGAAAGAGCTTCTGTGCCGACATATTTGGACTAAAGCTGCTGGGAGCGGACATATGATTTTAATAAAACTAGAAACACCACTGCTCCTTATAGCTACTTGTGAGCAACATGTATAAAAAGAAGACTTGGAAATAGTATTTGCACTGACTGTAGAATCTCCACAATCTCTGCTCTCTCTGCTGTGCTGCCATCGCTTTCTATAACGCTACGAGTTTACATAAACATAGAAACATTTTCCTTGCAGGCTCTTCTAGCTTGCCGACTTAGCTGTCTGTGTTTCAAAAATATTTATTGGAATTATTTGCAGTTTAGGAAATATTTTGACCATTGGTATTATCTGTTTCAGGATTCATTCATCTATTGTAAGAATTTTAATCTGCTGCTTATCTGTTTTATATTACTTGTTATGCTACATTTATGGCTGTTATTTTATCAGTCCTATTTAATCCTTTTGATCGAGTGTTCATTGTGAACCTTGATTATTCTCTTCATATTTTTTCTAATTCATTGTCAGCCTGGGTCATATTTTTCATAACCTCTGTTTTACATGATGCTATTTTCTTGGCCAAGAAACTACTGCAAAAGAGATTTAATCTCACTAAGGGCCTTTACTGTTTAAACAAAGTTATATATTTCCATTCCTAATAGAGCATTACAGTCCGATGAGTTCAGTCACATCTATGGTGTTGAAAATAAATTAATGAATAATTCAGGAACACAGGAGACATTTGAAGACAATTAATTTACCGTCTTTGGTAGAGATTGTAGGTAGTTTTGTTTCTGTACTTCTGGTGGCTGGGGGATTCAGGCGACCTCTGTAAATATGCCCGTCCAGTCCGACGATATCAACCTCCTCCGACTGGCCAGTCAAAACACACACACACACACACACACACACACACACACACACACAGTGGGAGCAGTAAATAGTTAGTGGACAGCTGGTGATATCTGATAGATACAGTCTACTCTTTGAAAACAGAGAAATATTTTTATTTAATATTACTGCACTTCACTGTGGGATGAATTGACTCATTTGGTTAAAAAAAAACAAAACAAAAAACAAAAGTAGTATTCAGATCCTTAACTTATTAAATGTGAAAATACACTTTAAAAATCTCATTACAAGTAAAAGTCCTGAATTCAGAATCTTATTTGAACCAAGGCACAGAGGAATTATCACATTCATGTAGTTAAAGTCTCCAAAAGTAAAAGTAAACATAAGGCAGCAGCAGCAGCAGCAGCAGCAGCCCCTGTCAGGGTTCTCTTATATATCTTCATACTTAGATTTTTACTGTTTTACTGTTATTACTGATACGTAAATGTGTAAGCAGCAGTTTAATGTGTCTGGTGGAGGTGGAGCTAACTTTTACCATTTCATTAACCGTTGACCAGCTTAATCTATAACCAGGCATTGTACTCAGTAAAATGATCAGACGTTTCATACGTTAAACGTTTAACTATCTGTACACCTCTACAAAAAACACTAAGATTTATGATGAATTGGCAGATTTGCCTTTACTTTTGTTATCTTCTAATACATTTCTAATATCTTTTGTACGATGTTTTCTTCACCTCCTAACCTGGATGGCAGCCTGTGTTTGTTCAAATGTGTTTCATTCACCAGTTGAACTAGTTTCTGTGGTTCTGATTTGACAATTACGGCAGCATCTGATGTATATGTATGAAACTACAGCATCTGATGAACGTCACGCAGACTGAAACGCCGTAAATTGATAAATAATCCTGCAATAAGTGAGACAGTGTGGAAGGGTCTTGTCATTTTTATTCAAGTTGTGCTTTCTTCTGAGGCACCTTTCACATATTCAGGTGTGGACATAAAACATTTTAGCAAGAAAAGCTGACAACTAGTGAAAGATTATTTTGGAAAAGACAAACTTAAAAACACTAACTGCACAAGTTAAACAGAACTGAACAATAGCATAATGTCCGTGGCCACGAACTCGATCTGTTATATTTTATGCTGGATGTCCTGTATCTATGCTGTCATCCTTTGAACCTCGAAAGAATAAACTGTGAGGCCTCTAGAATTCCAAATTTTACGTCCTGTTTAAAAACAGCTGTAACTTCAGCTGCAAGTTGTTATAGGAGCATCAAAGAAAAATACATTCGTTGATGGCTTGTCTGATCATTTTGTTGCACATAAATAATGTGTTCAGGGCGACTTGTTATTTTCCAGAACTTTTTGGATAGATCTTGCCATTTTTCCATGGCTTTTCCAGGACTGGAAGGCTTAAAGAATTCCAGGTTTTCAGGGCTGAGTAGGTATCCTGTATGACCTCCAGATGGTGACTTTAAAAAACAGGTCCCAAAAACTGCAACAGACACCTGTGCAGGAAGACTAAAGGCTTTATCAATAGATTATAAATGGCCCGAAATTTTTTATTTTTCTGTCATTGAAGATCTTATCTTTGAATAAAGACCATCAATATGATCCATGCTGTTGATATAACTGTAACTTTACATCGGTATAAAAGATGGCTCCACTCTTATTTGTCACACCTGAATCCCGGCGTCCACCTCAGGCTGGTTGTGGTGCTTCATGTACTGCAGGCCGGTGCGTCGTTGGCTGGCCGAGGTGACTGTGTGACTCCCCCCACAGCTCCGGGACACGGCCAGGTGGCTGTAGTCCGTCAGCTCAGCGATGCGCTCACTGCTCAGCCAGAGAGAAACATCGAGCATGGGAACAGAGAGAAAGTGTGTCTGCAGCTTCCCTTTTTGAAATCTGGAACCGTTGATCTTGAAGTTTGAGGGTTTCAGATTTGTGCTGGATCAGTATGAGGGAGAAGATTTTTTGTTTTGCACTCCAACATATCAATAAGCTTACATGCAACCTCCAACTATTACTGCTGTCATTTTAATATTAGGTTTTATTTATTTCTATTAAATACTTGTGTTGTCATTTCTCATGTTTTTGTGATAAACCCAAATTCACTACTTCCTTTTATGTGACCTTTTTCATTTCCTCATTTGCTGAAGTAGAATACTCCATCATCATTAAAGTGAAATCTTGTCCCAAATATAAACATCTAAACAGAGTAAGCTCTCCTAAATTAAAGGATGGTTCACATTTATTTCTAGCTGTCTTAACCCTCATGTTCTGTGTGGGGTCGTGGAGATCCCAGGCCTCGTTAACAGCGTTTGGTTTTTTTTTTTTTTTTTAAATCAGCTTGACATTGATATGATTTTTCCTAATTTTATAAAGATTAGGAGATTGGACATGATCTGCTACAGAAAATGACACATTGGGCTCCTGCATTGAGACCCCAGCTGTAAAGCCTGGTTAAATACAATGGATTTTCATCTGCTCTAAATCTGTGATTGGTGCTCACAGTACTGTTAACACAGCACTGCTCCTCCCAAATTAGTCTATTTGGGTTTCTGTTATTAAAATGTGAATCTATCCTTTAACCTCTCCTCCTTTCCTCTCCCCTGTCCTGGCCCTGACTCACTGCTGGACTCTCAGCTGGCTCTGGTTCAGGTTGTCTCTCGTGGTGTCCTGGCTGCAGGCCCCATCACAATGTTTCAGTCGTCTCTGCATGCACTCTACCTGCCTGCACATCAAGGCGTGGCTCTTCTGAAGATGTTCCCTTCTCCTGCCAAAGTTATCGACCTCAAAATTGAAGCGGTTGGTCCCTGGTTTTAGGCTGAGACGGCAAGACCGGCTTACGATGCGGCAGATGCTGAGAAAACTAACAGTTACTAACTAACTAGCTCTGGGTGTTTTTGAAGGCTGAGACTATGCACAGTATTTCTAGACTGAAGGTTCACCTAGAGTATAGCGTTACCTCATCCATAGAATTTATATACACAAGTTGTATAGACTAGATGTTTTTTCTTACTTGTTGTATACTTCCAATGCCTGTTTTGATAAAGTTTTTTGAAAAACAAAAGCGAACCAAGAAAACTAAGCTTTTAAGACTCTCATGCCACCTGCTGGTGAACAGAGGACACAGTTGACAAAGTGAGGGAAGGTAGATGCAGGTAACTCTGCTCATCTCACCTTCTGTAGTGCTGTCGAAACTGCTCCAGAGCGTAAACAGTGAACGGCCTGATGGACTTGTGTGAGGGGAATCCAGGAGTGGAGGGCAGCGTCACCAAATGCCTTTTATTCCCCAAAAACAAACACCCAAACACAAGGGCAGGGGAGTTTAGACAGAAGCTCAGTGATGTTTTAGGGTATAAAGTTGTTTGGTTTTGTAATCTGAGAAAAAAAATACAGGAAATGAAATTCCCTGTCCTTAAGAAAATATCTTTTGCTCTGGATACATACAGACAAATTCTGATAATCTGGGAAATAGATAGCCGCTGCTATTAGAATAGACTCACGGTCCGGGGGTGTGCTTGACAACAGGTCGGTCACAGGAGAGGCAGTGAAATCTGTCCACGAGTTGTCTGGAACAGAACACAAAAGAAACATCACTAGATAGTTCTTGATTTTCATAGTGTGAAACACCCATGTGAAGGTGTGAGGTGACTAAAGCAGGACTGACAACTGATCTTGAAAATGCCACAGTGCGATACAATTTAAGCAAATAAAAAAAAGTCACATCAGAGTAAGCAAGAAAGACGCTCACATATTACATTACCAAACTTTATCTACAGTAAAATTGTGACAATCTAAATACTTACGATCATCCCAATAATTATGAGCTTGTAACATCTCATACTGCCCCCACATAAAGAGAGGCCAGTGTATGACTCTGTGCCAGGCTTTTTTAACAGTGCATGTTTCTGGAATAATGTAATTCTGTCTAATATACCAGATGAATAAACAAATTATTAATATAATCTACTTAATTTAAATAAAACAAGTACACAGTGAACTTAAACAATTTTAATTCCACAGATTTAGTCCGTTTGATAAGAACAGATTCGCATCTCACAGAGATGACGTGCTAATCACAATTTAAATAAGATGTTGGAAACTTTCCTCTGAGGTTCTGGTCCATGTTGACGTGACTGCATCACATCATTTCTGCTGATTTGTCCGCTGCACATTCAAGCTGCCAGTCTCCTGTTCTACCACATCCCAAAGGCGTCCTGATGGATCCAGATCTGATGACTGGGGAGGCCACTGAAGTCCACTGAACTCACTGTCATGTTCATGAAACCAGTTTGAGACGACTCCTGCTTTGTGACATGGAGCATTATCCTGCAGGAAGTAGCCGTTAGAAGATGGTGAACTGTGGCCATAAAGTGAAGCACATGGTCAGGGACAATACTCAGACCGGCCGTGGCATTAAAACCATGACTGACTGGTATTAAGGAGCCCAAGTGGGTCAAGAACACATTCCCCAAACCATCACACCACCTCTACCATCCTGGACTGTTGACACAAGGAAGGTTGGGTCCATGGATTCATGCTGCTGACGCCAAATTCTGACCCAACCATCTGCTGCCTCAGCAGGAATCCAGATTCATCAGACCAGGTCACATCTTTCCAGTCTTCACCCATCCAGTTCTGGGGAGCCTGTGCCCACGGCAGCCTCGGATTCCTGTTCCTGGCTGACAGGAACCAGACGTGGTCCTGTGCTGTTGTAGTCCATCCACCTCAAGGTTGGACGTGTGGCTCGTTCTGAGAAGCTTCTCTGCTCACCACAGTTGTAGAGAGTGGTTGTCTGAGTTACCGTGGCCTTTCTGTCAGCTCCAACCGGTCTGGACGTTCACCTCTGACCCCTGACCTCTCATCAACGAGGTGTTTCCGTCCACTGAACTGCTGCTCGCTGGATGTTTTCGGTTTTTGGCTCCATCGTGAGTAAAAGCTCCAGAGACTGTTGTGTTTGAAAATCCCAGGAGATCAGCAGTCTCAGAATATTCTCTCTCCTCATTCTGATGTTTGATGTGAACGTTAACTGAAGCTCCTGACCTGTAGCTGCAGGATGGTATGCATTGTGCTGAAGCCGCGTGATTGGCTGGTTGGATAATTGCACGAATAAGCGGGTGTACAGGTGTTTTCCTAATGAAGTGCTCCATGAGTTGTACAGGCCTGTGTTTCCACTGCGCCTGTAAAACTACTTTGGCTTTTCAATTTACTTCTACTTCTATCCAAGAGCTACTTAAATAAAATGAGGAAACACTTCAGAACTCTTTGATCACATGTTCACGCCCCAAATGTTGCTGCTGATTAATGAGTATAATTTTAACACTTACTTTCTAATACCAGCAGCATCCTCGTGTTCTGGAGCTCCCTGAGCCTGCAGCTTGTCATGAATATTCTTCCAGCAATCTTCCAGCTGCCTCTTCACAGAGTCTAACTCAATCCTGTTCAGCTGTGTTGAGATCAAGTGTCAATAACCATGTAGGTCATCATCACAGATCAACCTTTCAAAAGCCATACTGGTCAAACACTCGCCTCTATCACTGGGAAGTTATAGCTAGAAAATCAATCCATCCATAAATGCTGATAGTGGAAGTTACATTCATGAAACGCTGATACCACCACAGCCGTTGTGTTTGAACAGATGATCTCTCTCTACCTTACACTCCATCTCAGTGGAGAGTTTGTCGATGACTTTGTGCCAGTCCTGCTCCTGGTCCGTCACTTTGTTCAGCAGCTCGTGGAACATGGTGTTGAGCTGCTCTGTCGCAGAGTCAAACTGCAGACGGCTCACTTTGCTGTCCAAAGCAGATTTATCTGCTTTCTTTGGGTGTGGAGAGACAACAAGAAGTTTAAGATTAGTAGAATATAAAGACACAGGCAAGGATTGAAAAAAGTACAACAAATGTGATGCAAGAGACAAAGAAGATCGGCATTTTATAGCCGCTTTTGTCTGTGCACTGATAATTCATAGTCTGAATATTTGCTCATTGGCTTCTTTTTATTTAAAACATATAGTAATTCTGCATTTTGAAGAAGTAGAACACACAGAACAATGCAATTATACACAATCCAAGAAAGGTTTGAACCCATAACAAAAGGAAAAGGAAAATGAAATAAAGTAAAAATGTTTTTAAAAAGTATGTAATGAAGCAAGTGTTCTGTCTCAAAGATTGAAAAGAAGTAGTAGTAAATGATTAAAGTGATCTATAAAGGTAATCATATTTTATAGAATTTACCATCCCTTTCTTTTAATGAAAATGTTATATTCTCTAATCCTAAATGCATTATTACTTCTGTCATCTAGTTTGGATGGGTAGGGGCTGTTGCTGCCTCCAGTTAAGCAGAATTAGAACAAGTTTTCACTATAATAGGGTGTATACCACCAGAAACTGCTGTTTAAAATGGTATAAATCACAGTGGTTAAATGAAACCGCAGTGGGCGGACCCCTGAGCCACCGTTTTCCTGGATAGGTGATATTAAAACGAACGTAAGATACTAGCAGCTAATATTAAGATGCTTATTGCAATTACCCATAACATGATCATCTCCCCTCTTAACAAATTAGTTTTTGCCTCCGCAGCTAATATGAACTTCTGCACACATGTGTACAGACCTGTTTGAGTGGTAGCTACAGTATCTACCCTTCAGAGAGCTAAAATGAACCCACTTACGATTTCACTCTCAACCATGTGCTTGTCAGCCTTCTTCTCCTCCAGCTCCTCTGTCGTCTTGTACAGCTCCTGAATAAACAGTAATATTAAGCAATAATTAACAAGAGAGGAAAGCAGGAAAAACGGTTTTCTGGTGCACAAAGTTAAGCTCATTTCTCAGACTTTCCTCTAGTCTTTTTTTTTGGGTAAAATACTTGCTAATTGTCCTCATTTAGGACTTAGACAAGTAGACATTGCTTCGTTTTATCGGATCAAAAGCCAAAAGATTGGGAATTACTGATGTGCTGTAATGAGCAGATGGAAGAACAATGCAATAATTAGAGTTTGTACATATTTTTAATATTAAACCAAACACCTTGTTTAAAGTAATAACAATAATGATTGATTATCTATTATATTAAGTATATATTAAGTATTATAAGTATTACACTGTCAAGCCAATCACTTGGACATTAGATTTTGAAAAGTTACATCATCTGGCTGTAATTGTAAATCACAAATAGAACAATATATAGTAAAGAAAATAGAAAGAAAAGGAGCAACATGAAACATGCTGAGAGTTGTTTGTTTATCCACCTCTATGTGGCTCTGTTTCTGTCTGTTGTCCTCGTGCAGAAACCTGGTTGTTTCATGCAGTTTTTCACACTCTGCTTGAAGCTGCAGAATCGCCTTCTGCACATCGTTCACCAGCTCCACGTTCTGAGAAACACACACACAAAGTCATCACCATAGTCAAACCTGGCCATCAGTTTGCTGAAGGTGAATAAAGTGTTGCATCAGTAAATAAAAACATTAGGTAAATGTACATCAAATCTGCACACGGGACCTACCCCCTACCAGAACGACAGTATATGCATACAAAGCTAAATTTAAAAAAAAACAAACAAAAAAAAAAACCGCACACTCCCCCACATACAGAGTTATACAGCAAAAAAGAAAAATATTGTTCTGTTGCAGTTTTTCAAATTTAGATGTTTGTTCGGAAGTTTCTCTTGTCTTTGTTGTGAAATTCTGGATCGTTTTATCTCTTCCTGAACAAACTGAGATGTTCAACCTTTTCAAAAAAAAAAACTGAACTTACAGATCTAGTTCTTGACAGCACACTGGGGGAATCAGCGCTGAATCAACACATTTTTAACCACTAGTTAACCCAAGTGTCTGTGTGTACGGATTTGGCTTGCCTCTCTGTCCTTCAGCATCCCTGCTCTGCCTCCTGTCTGCTGTTGGAGAAGATTGTTCACTGTGTCCTGCAGTTGCTCATAGTGCTGGAACAGGCGGCTGAGCTTCCTCCCAATGTTTACTGCACTGGTGGTGAAAGCTGATCTCTCTGTATGCTGACCGAGGGCCTGGCTGTCGCTCTCATCCTGCCCAGCCTCGTCCTGGAGGCTGCCGGACAGCTGAGAGGTCAAGGACAGCATCATGTCCTCCAAGACGCCTCGCAGGTTGTCCAGCTGAGGTCACAGGGAACAGAGCTGAGATTAGATTGATGTGCTGTATGTTGGGCTGATACTGGAGTCTTATTAAAAAAAGGGAAAAAAAAAAATGGAAATACTTTGATCTGTTATAACCTCATATATCTGTTTATACCTGTAGATGAAGACACACGGACGTCGTCTAGCTCAAGCAAAGAAAGACCTTCAAAACTTGAGCCACCTGCAGCCATTGAGTGTTGCAGATTTTTTCTCTCTGACTGTTGTTTCATGTGGGGCTGCAACTAATGATTATTTCCACTATCAATCAATCTCCAGATTATTTTCTTGATTATTTGATAGTGAGCAAATAGTAAAAAAATGGGCATCAGGAGATCCCAGAGTCCAAGGAGTTACTGCATGTTTAACTAAAACTGCTGTATGGTAATTGCTGGGCCTTTGTATTCATGACCCCGTGTGTCCTAAATGTAGTTGGCTCTCTGACTGTCCCTCAGTAACATGTCTTCCTGTCTGACCTGATCTTGGAGGCGTCGATCTGTCGTTCTCTCCTCAGATAAAGCCTGTTTAGCCTTCAGCTGCTTCATGCCCTCCTCCTGCTTTTGCACAGACCTCCTGGACATGAGTGATAACACAGACCAACGTCTAAACTGATCATAACACTCACAAAAAGGTTTCAACGAGGCCTAATAGGAAATTTAACAAGAAGTGATTGTGGATATACAGAGAGCAGGTGTGGAGAGTGTAGTAGTAAGAGAAGAGTACAAACTCTGCTTCCTAGATAATAATAATTCTAAGGCTCCAAACTTCTGCCACATTACAGACATCTAAAACCTAGACACCAGCGACTGGGAACAACCACAACAGTGTTCATCTAAACTTTGTTGTACAAAGCCTGCTTATGTTTATAGATGTATTAGGAAAACTCCTGTACATTCTAGCGATTGATGCCTCTCACTGTTGGTTGCCACCTGTGTTTACCTGAGGTAGGATATTTGCTGTCTGAGCTCATGAGTGGCTTGGCTGTCTGAGTCCACACTCCCTGAAGCTGCTTCTGAGGTGGCCTCTTTTTCTTGGCTCCTTAGGTTCATAAACATGTCCTCCAAATTGTCCAGCTTTGGACGGACACATTATATCATCAGAACCAGAGAAGACGGTATGTGATACGGGGGAGTTTGTCTTGGTGAGGATGTTGAGGTGTGAGTGGAAGAAAGCAGGAAAAACCCTCTGGAGAGTATTTTGCTGCTTCTGTTTTGTTTCTCTTACCCACCTTTTCCCGGTCACTCATAAGACTATCTATTAAAGCTCTCTGCTGGTTCAGTTGATCCATCAGGTTATTAGACACATCTTGAGAACCTAGATGTACAATATAGCATCAAAACATTAGTAGAAGTCAGGGAGGTGGTTTTCCAACAAAACAAGATTCATTCAGTTAAGGTTTGATCTGTTAAATTCTCCATTTCCTTCAATATGTACAGTAGCAGTTTGAAGAGTGGGCACAAAAACAAACTTTTCATAGTTATGTACTTTATGCATACGATTTGGCTTAGTCAGCTTGGAGCCCTGAAGCCAATCATCTACTAGAACACCTGATTTAATTTGTCACCCGTCTGTAGTTACCCTTGTTAGTGACGACTTCTTTGAGCTGAGCCAGCTGAGTCTGGTCCACCTTTCCTTCCTCCAGCGCTACCACACGAGCTTCCAGCTTGCTGAACTTTTCCTTCAGTTTGCCGATATTCCTCAGGGCCTCCACTGTCTCTGGGTAGCGCTCTGAGCTGCTGGCCTCTCGAGACAGGGGCATACCAGCATCCTCAGGGCCTGTTTTGGAATGAGTCTGTTGAGGTGTCCCTGACAGGACTGAAGAGGTCTCTGTGGCTGGCCGGGCGCCCGTGGCCTCCTGGAGATTCAAAATCTCTCCAGAAATCACTGGAGAACTAGGGGCTGTTGTTCTGACAGTATCCTCGACAGGGTGGGGGGAGGAGGACATGCTGGTATCAGAAGTGTTACCGGCAGGGAAGTTGCTGTTGAAAGGTGCGTGTATGGGTTTGACTGCTGTGGCTGGATCAACTACCCCTGAATTTACAAGCTCCTGTTAAAAAAAGTAGACAAATGCTAAAGAACAATCCACTGGTTTCTGATAATTTGATAGATTTGTGTAAGTGTTTTTGTCAGACTGTTGAAATGACTAGATGATTAAAAACAAGTTATTAGAAATGTTCACACATCTGAACTTGCGTACAGAAATAAAACGTGGTTTCTGTAGTGTTCACCAAATCAAATTTGAAAATTTTTTAGAACTTTTTAATACCAAATGGAATATAATTAAATACCTCTGTGTCAGTCCTACTGGTTGAAGAATGATGGAAAACAAACAATAAGGTTGACAGTTATTTACCAAGTATAAATCCTAGTAATATAATTAATCAATAATCATGACCTGGACCTATGTATGGATAACTGAACAGGTCCATGAAGCATAGGCCCATGTGTCTCACAGTGTGACGTAGAATCACTGTTTTTTGTGACTGACCAAAGATTTTAATTCATTTCTCTGGAATTTCAATGCAGCCCAAAAATCACAGTGTAATGGCATATTAATGCTGGACCGTGGATTTTGCCCCCTCCCCCATCACTTAGAAGAGGAACAGCCAAATACTCTCAGTGTACATGTGAGTATGGTTTTAAGAGAAAATTAAAAAAAACAAAACAAAGGAGCCTCCTTTAAATGTTTCCAGGTTACCCGATGTGCATGTCTTTGGGCTGTGGAATGAAACCCAAACAAACAGAGGGCGAACATTCAAACTACACACAAAGAGGAGCAGGGCTGAGGTCTGAACCTCGAGCTGTAATTCACCAGCTCCAACTACGGAGCAGTCATGATGCAGCCAGTCATGAGCAGGCCGGATTACTGGATCTCACCTTCTGGAGGTTCTCGCTCTCACTGAGCAGAGCTGACTGCATGACATCCCAGGTCACGCACCGACTCAGCTCCTCTGGGTCTGGATACTTCTGAAATGTGTCCCTCAGAGATCTCTGTCACAGTGAGAACAGGCGAGGCGACGAGAGAGGAAAATGTATCAGTTATCGTTGTAGGAAAATAGGCCATTGTAACAACAAATCATTTCAATATGAACGGAACAGAGTAAAGCTGACACACAGTATTCTATCTTCAATTCTTCCTCCCACACACTCACCACAGTGTCCTCCAGGGAGTCCACACGGTGGCAGCACGTCTCCACTGCGGTGACTGTCTAAGAGGAGAGAGTGAATACCCTATAGCAAGGGCGTAATGTCCACTGGGGATCTGGGGGCCATGTCCACCTCACTTTTCAAAATCCTGTTATTTGGTTGTCATGCTTAATTTGGAAATCGTGACAACTAAATACACAATGTGTTATTCAATAGATTGACATTATTATGTCAAATGCAGGAAATAGAATTCACATGCTTTCAGGGGATTGTGTGTGTGTTTTGGGTTTTTTTGTTTTGTTTCATTTGATGTTACTTCTGTGTTCCCCAACTTTTGAACCCAAACCTACGCCCTTGGCCTACTGTCTATTCTTAAGGCAATGATCAGCCATATCTGCATGTCATTTGGGAACAGTGTGGTGAGGCAGACATTGTGTCTTAACTCAGGTGAGGTTAGTTATGTCCATTTTTGTCAAAGGAAACATACAGCGAAAAAGGAAATTACATATTTAACACATTTGCATCGTTATGAGCATTGAGGTGCAAGATGATATTCTAGTTATCATGTCTTGTAATTTATCATCAGCGAATGATGTTTGTCGGTCAGAAAGCGACTGGGATTTTGACCAAATGTTAAGAATTAGTGAGGAGATATCCCTACATTTCTATCATTGATCTACTGTGTTCTGTAAGCGTGTTCGATGGGTGGTAATATCAGGCTCAGGCTTTGCTGGAACCATCCCCTAGTTATGCTGCTATAGGCCTAGACTGCTGGGGGACTTCCCATGATGCACCGAGCTCCTCTTCCTCTCCATTTGTATGCATTGATATCGCATCAATGCTCGTTATCAACTTGGCTTCTTCTCTCTCCAGTAGTTTTGTTCTTCCTCGTCTCTCTCCTCTCTCTTCCTGTCGCTTTCTGCCCCTGGTGCTGCAGAGTCTGGATCTGTGACTGTAAACCACCTACTGCCCCATTATCCTGCTCAACACCCACTGCATCAATTATTTTGAATATCATCATTGTATTTAGTTTTATTAGTATTATTCACCCTCTTATTATAATTATTAGTTATATTGTTAGTCTCATTATTTTTATACAACATGTTGTACCTGTACTGTGCTATGCCCCCCGCCCCCCCAACCTAACCTTGAGGCAGATAGCCCCCCCGAGCCAAGTTCTGTTAAGGTTTCTACCTGTTAAAAGGGAGTTTTACCTTGCTGATGTCACCATGTTCTTGCTCATGGAGTAATGGTGGGTCTCTGTAAATATAACTATAAAGACTATGGTCTAGACCTGCTCTACATGATAAGTGCCCTGAGATAACTTCCTTTATGATGTGGTGCTAAATAAATAAAATTGAATTTAATTGAATACTAATTGACTTCTTTTACTCCTATATTCCAGTTGCTACCAGTTCAAAAAAGGATTTTTATTAGAGGATTATTTTGTCATTAATCTCAGGAATCATCCTTTTAAAAAACAGTCTCACCTTCTGCTGGTGGCAGAGCTCCTTAATATCATCCTTCAGATTGTCTTTCTGGTTGTGGAGCTCCTGTATGAGCCTCATGGCCTATAATGACAACAGACAGACACTTTAATAAAAATAAAAAAAAAACCAAACACTTTTTTCTTCCACATTTATACATATTTTAAAAAAAGCTTTTCATTCACAAATTTGAGAAAATATTTCAGGAATCGATCTTTGTCACCATCAGTTGACAAAGATGAAAAAGAACAATGGAAATGTTAGAGATGCGACAAATCAAGCTGTTACGCTGTTTTCACGTGTGGTATTTCGGGCTGATAATCCGTTCTTTAACCAGGTTATTTAAACTTCCTGTGAGGCTGTCAGGGTTTGTTGGCGGAGTAAACGGTTACATTTCATTTGTTCTTTGTAAATTAAGAGCATACTGTGTGTGTGTGCGCGCGTCCGCGTGTGAGAGAGAAAAACAAAGGAAATTCCTGAGCCGCATGTGAGGTGCTGTTTAACTGTTTAACTTGCGTCAAATGTGCCCAGACATGAAATGATGCATAGCGACCCCACACAGCTCCAGTCTTCAGCAGCAGAGTCTGAATGACTAACAGTTGTTAATAAGTGAAGTCACACTCAACGACACATACGGCCTGTTGTGTGTGCTTGAAAGGACTGGGACTATTTATTTTATTTGAAACATAACTACACATTCATGTCAACTTCTGCTTAAAGTAAGGCATCACCTAATTCATCGATAACGTGTTTGACATTTGATATTAAATTAACTGTATAAAATTTTAAATCTTTGTCAAGTCTTGAACTTTGGGACAAAACAGAATTTCAGTGATTGAAAAACACTACAATCACCCATCATCAGATTTAGAGCCAATGTGCAAAGTGGCAACAGCAGCCTCTCTTCCAACATGACTCTATAATCTGAACAGCTGCTTTACACACACACACACACACACACACACACACACACACACACACACACACACACACACACGTAGCTCTTTCAGCTTCCTCCAAAGTGTCCTTTTATAGATTTTTATTTCAATAATTGCACCTGGAGCTGAAACAAGTAGTTGATTAGTCAGTAGGTCGACTGACAGAAAATTAATCTGCAACTATCTGATAATCGATTAATTGTGTCAGTCATTTTTCAAGCAAAAACAGTGAAATGGTTCAACCTTCTCAAATGTGAAGATTTTCTGCTTTTCTTCGTCTTAAGTGACGGTAAATGACTTTGGGATTCAGACTTAGTTGGACAAAAGCGATTCAAAGAAAAACCAGACAATTTCAATATTGTCTGTCATCTTGTAGACCAAAATATTAACTGATTAATTTATAAAATAATCAGCAGATTAATCAAAGTAGTTTGTGTCTTTTTTTTTTTTTTAAAAAAACACCAGAGAATTCAGGTGAAGTTCCAGGGTGTGTTCACTATAGACAACTTTGCTAATTGGTTAATTGATTAACCGTATAGTTTGTTAAATGTCAGAAAATAAAGAAATATGCCCGTCATGTTTTCCGTGAGCCTTAGGTGTTGTTTTCAAAATTGCTTTTTTTTTTTTTAAACCCGAAGACCCAAAACCCAAAGCAATTAATTTCACTGTCATGTAAGACAAAGACAGGCGACAAATCCTCATACCAGAGAAGGTGGAATCAGCAAAACAAACAGAACCAGGAAAATGACCCCAGGGCAGAGGTAATTATTTAGTGACAGAAAAAGTAGTAGCCTTCATTACTCTTTAAGCTGTTGCCTCAATAGGAATGATCAGCCGTTAACTGAATCTGATTGTTGCGGCACTTTGAACAAGCAACGTCACTCAGACCTTCTCACAGAGTCAGATCAGGCGCCACGGGGGGTTTCCGCAGCCAAACAGACTTTCCAATAAAAACAATCCGTCTGGCAGGTTAATGGGTGCACCCTGACGTACAGCCTGATGCCCATGACGTGCTAATTATGGAGCAGACAGGGGCTAAACAACTGTGTTCTGACAACGCGGGGGCCTTTAGAAGAGAGATAGTGGTGGACGAGGGCACGCCAGGTCACCTCGTCATGGTTAAGTCAGCGGATACACCGGTTGACCCCAACTATGCCCACAGAGGACATGAATGATTCAGGTGGGCTTCAGAAAGACGCAGCATCACCTGCACCTGCCCGATGTCCTGCTTTTCACCTGAGAGCTATTCATCCCCTGACAACCAGCCGTCTCTGCAGGGGACTAATTACCCCCCCGTCACACAGGCAGAGGGAGAGAGGGAGGATGAGATCAGGAGTGAGATAGGAAAAGTTGATGGCAAGTCTGGCCGGTGTCACAAAAACACCTCACCTTTACCATATTCCCCTGATCAAACTCTTGTCTGTCACTGTAAATTCAACATGCTTCGTCTTTTTAAGATAGAAGCGGAGAGTTTGCATAATGCCGACGTTAACATCTTCAGCCCCTTCGGAAGAGGCTTGACAGAAACCTGAACAGAGACACCCAGGGGTCATTTGAGATGTCAGGGTGGTGCCCATCCCCTATTGTGCTCTGCCCTGTCATCAACGGCTTAATACTATGCTGAAATATCGACCGCAGCCCGCCAGAGACTGAAGGGAAGAAGAAGAGTATACTGCCGGCTCAGATACAAAACTCTTTGGGTCTTATACTTCAAAGAAAACCTCATTTAACCAGACAACCAGGATGAGCAGGATAAGGACAAATTACAAAATCAACACTAAATAACATTTAAAAAAAAAAAATAAAGATTAAAAACCTGCTGCTGACCTGCTTTCTCTTGGTTCAAACTTTCAAGCATGTTGCACATCTGGTGGCACCCCAATCAGTGATGTCAGGCAGGTGTTTTCCATCAGCCGACAAAGGAAAAGCACCTGGTGTCACATCACCGCCTGGGGTGTGGCTACTACTGCAACTTTCCCGAACATCAACACTATGAAACAGCAATGTCAAAAGTATCTACTTTGTCCTGTGTGTTATCAATACGGATCAATATGTCCTAACATGCTAAGTAGTGGCCAGTAACAGGTAGCAATTTGAGCTCTGGGAAAGAGTGATGAGCATTTCTCAGCGTTTCCTGATGTTTTATAGGCCAAACCATGACTCGATTAATCCAAAAAATATTCTGTATGAAAATAATATTTAGTTGCAGCTCTAATCTAGTGTTATCAGAAGGTAAACTTTAGGGTGATGCTTATTTATGTTATGTGTGAAAGTAATTTACCTGTTAATGTAGATTTATTGCATAAAAATCAAGACTTTGAATCAATGACCAAATGTCAACTCAGGCCTTGGTAAAATACTGAATTGTGCAGATGAAAACTTCATTGACAAGTGTAGAAATGAGAAACTAACCCGCTGATCTTTGAGCTTCTCATTTCTACAGCTGTCAGTCTGGTTGTCCTCTGCACCACTATAAATGAAACAACTATGAAAACAAAAACGATCCTAAGACTTAGGCTGAAACACACTTTGGATTATTGCTTATGGCTATTAGAAGTTACAAATGGTAGTTATCTTAGGACTGCAACTAACAATTATTTTCATCATCGGTTAATCTGCTAATAAATTTACTGGCTTAAATCGATTAATAATCTATAAAATGTCAAAAAGTATTTAAAAAAAAAAAAAAAAAAATCCCAGTTTGTCAGAGTCCAATGGGACATCTTTAAATGTCTCGTTTTCTTCGACAAACAGTCCACAACTCAAAGATTTTACAAACATGAAACAGAACTCCACTACATTTCAGAGGCAAATATTGTACTTTGTTAGTTTGACAGCTAGAGATTGCAATTTTTAAAAATATGGAACAAATAAGATTTGATGCATTTTTATATAGTAAATTAAATAAGCCGATAGTTTCGAAAATAAAAAAAATACAGAATCAGAAAAAAAAAAAATGCTGTTTACAAGTTAATGTATCAGTAATAATAGTCCAACGGTGTAATATACTATAATACAAAATACACTGGGGGGGGGGGCTGTTGTACGTTTGAGTACATGTGCTGACAATACTTCTTATTTTAGTACAATTTTGAATGAAAGACCTTGTTAATCCCTCTGCTGATCAGGCTTCTGTACTTTTACTGAAAGCAAAACATTTTTGGTGCCTTGATCAAAACAGCAAAAAGGGGGAGAAACGGTCCTGCCGGTCGGGAGTCGAACCGGGGACTAACCGTTTGAACGAGTTGTTGCTCTCACCTCGGACACGCCGTCCTCGCAGGTCTGGATGCGGGACCGCAGCTTTGACTGTCCGTCCGGCGGGATGCCGGAGGAGGGGGCCGGAGCAGGGGAGGCGGCCAGCCGCTCCCGCGGCTCGGTGCCGGGCCGAAGCTCCTGCTCCGTGTCCCCCTCGGTCTGGAGCTGTTCCCCCTCTGTGCGCTGGTCCTGTCTGGGACCGGTGACACCCACCAGGGCGTCGGTGTGCGTGTCGCCGGAGGGAGAGTCCCTCCACCGGATCTTCATCTCCCGGATACCCAGCTGCCTCAGCACGGCGTGGAGCAGGGCGTGGAGGGCGCTGAAGTTGACAGCTCCCCGCTGAGGTGTCCCGATTGATAAGTTCAGCAAGTCATACAGGGTGATGTTCTCCTCCGACATGTTTGTTTGTGAGCGGGAAGACGACCGTTAATTAAAGTTAAGCTAACGTTAGCTGGCTTATCAAATTATATTTTAGCTAACAAATTCCGCTTGCGAGGACACAAAGATATACTGGATAACATCCGAAAATAAATTTCTCTAATGTCAGCAGCCGTGTCCGGCATCCCACCGGCACCGTTAATCTCGGAAGTTTGTTGGCAGAATGTGAAAATGTTCACGAGAAAACGGCAGGTCAGCGGCTGCAAACCGGACAGTTTCACCGGAAACAGACACCTGCCCTCCAAAGTAAAGCAAAAATAAAACAAAAATAATTAGGTTTATTCTCAACAAAATGATGCCAACTATTTTCCATATTTAGTAAAACCTTGTGAAATATTCGCAATAAATATCACCTCATAGCAGCAAGAACTGCAATAGTCCAACTGAAACAACTATTGTCTATCATACTGCAACATCCACTCACAGCACTTAAGTAGAAACACCGTACTAACACAGGGTGGTTCCTCCCTTTGCTCTCAAAACAGCACCAGTTCTTCGTGGTCTGGATTCCCCGAGATGTTGGAAAGTTTCCTCTGAGGTTCTGGTCCAATGTTGACGTGACTGCACCACATCATTTCTGCTGATTTGTCCGCTGCACAGTCGGGCTGCCAGTCTCCTGTTCTACCACATCCCAGAGGTGTTTCACTGGATCCAGATCTGGAGACTAGGGAGGCCACTGTAGTCCACTGAACTCATGTTCATGAAACCAGTTTGAGACGACTTTTGCTTTGTGACATGGAGCATTATCCTGCTGGAAGTAGCCACTAGAAGATGGTGAACTGTGGCCATAAAGTGAAGCACGTGGTCAGGGACAATACTCAGACTGGCTGTGGCATTAAAACCATGACTGACTGGTACTAAGGAGCCAAAGTGAGCCAAGAAAACATTCCCCAAACCATCACACCACCACCAGCCTGGACTGTTGACGCAAGGAAGGCTGGGTCCATGGATTCAGGCTGTTGATGCCAAATCCTGACTCGACAACCAGCAGTTTCAGAAATACTCAAACCAGCCCGTCTGGCACCAACAATCCTGCCGCGGGCAAAGTCACCGAGATCCCATTTTGTCCCCATTCTGATGTGAACATCAACTGAGGCTCCTGACCTGTGGCTGCAGGATGTTATTCTCTGCACTGCTGCCGCATGATTGGCTGATTGGATAATTGCACGATTAATCAGGTGTACAGGTGTTCCTGATGCAGTGCTCGATGAGTGTTTATCTTTACACACTTCTTACAGGACCTCAGTTATGCACAAAAAGTTAGATTAAAAACGTTAATGAATAAATAAATTCCCATAAGTAGGGCTTTTATTTTCAAGTTTTTGACCGGATGTAGTATTTAGCTGTTTTGCTTTGCGCCGCGGATTCCCACGTTGTTGTCAAGTGCAGCGTTACCCGTTGCTAAGCAACAAGAGGACAGTCAGGCCGCGTTCACGGAATGGGAAAAACTGCCGGATTTCCCCGGTACGAAAACATAAATCTTTTCTGCTGTTTTTGTAACACTGAGAAGAAAATATGATCATTGGCCGGAGAAGCACTCAGATCTTTTACTTAAGTAAAAAAGTAGTTACAAGTAAAAGTCCTGCACTAAAAGTTTAAGTACAAAAGTATTAGAATCAAAATATTGCAGTATGTTTCGGGTCATTACCCATCTGTACTGTGAAACACCGTTTTGATCTGTTTTGCGGCATTTGGCCGAATCTGAGCAGAAAGTATAGAACTATACACTTCAGAGTTCATCCTGCTCCTTCTATTGTCATTCACATCATCAATAAACACAAGTTGGCAGCCATACATGCCCAGGCCATAACACTTCCTTCTCCATGCTCTTCTCTTCCCATCATTCTGGTGCAAGTTCATCTTGGTTTCATCAGTCCAAAGAATCTTGTTCAAGAACTGTGCAGGCTTTTTTAGAGGTTTTCAGGCAAAGTCTAATATGGCCTCTCTGTTCCTGAGTGTTACCAGTGGTTTGCACCTTGTGGTAAAACCCTCTGTGTTTACATTCATGAAGGCATCTCTTGATTGTGGACTTTGCCACTCCTAAAGTTTCTGCCGTCTGTCTGACAGGTTTGTTTTGTTCTTTCAGCGAAATGACGGCCTCCCTCATTCGCATCAACACCTCTTTGGACCGCATACTGAGAGTTCCCATGGACAGCTACGGGATGCAAATTCAACACTTGGAATCGTCTCGAGACCTTTCATCTGTTTCATATGTCAAGAGATATGGAGGGAACAGGCCACACCTGGCCATGGAACTGATTGTCAGTTAGTTGTCCAATTACTTTTGAGCCTCTGAAAATGGGAGACTATGTATAAAAAAGGCTGTAATTCCTACACGGTTAATGTGATGTTTTTGTTAAACCCCTTGAATTAAAGCTGAAAGTCTAAACTTCGGTTAAACATCTGGACACAACTGCAACACTACAAAAAATTGTGTCACTGCCCAATTACTTATGGACCTAACTTTATATGCAAGTCAAACACGGGCAAAGATTTTAAAAAAAGGGGGGTAATCATCAGAAGGGAGCAACTTCATGTCTTAATACTTTTCACACATTAAAACACAATGTGCAAGGCCCCTGTAAACTGTAGTTGCTCCTGTCACGATGTTTAGCAAACAGACAAATATCAATGTCAACCACAGGTGGTCAAAAAAATCCAATTTAGAATTTAAAGCTTAAAGTTCAGCCCTGTTAACTGCTGCTCTTAGATATGCATTGTATATCCATCATTTGTTGGTTTATTTCAGTAAAGCACACAGCTAATGTTCAAAATAACATTTTATTGATAATAAAAACAAGCAAGCAAAGGTTTGGGTGCCATTCATAATTACTACATTCAAGTATAAAATCATCTTCTAAGTACACATGCATTTCCCTTAATATCCTTGAGATTGATTGCATCCATTGCAGTCGCTACATGAAACGCAACTTGAGCAAACCCAGCCCATTAAATTTTATTTGGCAATAAATTATCTAGAATATGTACTTTAATTCCTAAATTGACACTTTGAACAAAAGGAAAAAAAAACACAGCATCTAAGATATAGCTCTGTGTTTCCCTTTCCCACCACCACATTACAGAAAGCTTTCAGGAAAAGACAACGTGTCTTAAGGCCCACGTTTAGCGCTGCGTCGGTTTTAAATGAGCGACGATCTCAGGGGAATGTTCCCTAATGGGCAGCAACGCAGGTAAAGAAAAAGACAAGGAAAAGGCTGAGGGGTCGCAGCCACGTTAGCTAGAAACCGAATTGTGAGAAAGAAAAGTCTAGGTCCATAGGTTGTTTCGAGGTAAATGTAAAAACTGAGAGTAAAGGTCTCTGGTAACTCATTTCAGGAGCGCATATCATGCTGTGAGATGAACGTGTTAAGAGATGTGTGGGGTAGTATTACAGAACATACCCAAGCAGAGAGGTCGGCACATTAAAAAGGGACACTCCACTGATTTTACAAATCAAGATGAATTTACTCCTCATGAACAGTTCATACATGAAGTCCTTTAATGGCTCTGGGTCTCTCAGTGTGGACGTCAAGTCCTTACAGGTGCCCTGCAGAGTTTTTTGTAAATAAACCAAAGTTATGTTTAAGTTCAGTGTTTCTGACCTGTATCCTTGAGCTCTAACAACTGTCTTGAGTGCGTTTCCTTCCTGATGAAAACGTTTGAAACCGATTCTGTTTTAAGTCATGCACTGTTCACACCCGTTTGGTTGCGCAGTCTTTCACTACATTACCCTTGTTGGCACCTGTGTGCCAACATATTCAGTGTATGATACCAAAAAAAAAGACAGACATTTACCAGCCAGGGAGGGTTTAACAAATGATGCTACCTAATTGCATTATGGGAATTATAGGTACCAGTGTTTTGATTTTTTTATTTTTTTTTTTAGATCTTGACCTGCCTGTTGCTTCAATTTTAACCATTCTGTTACTGGAATACGTCATTAATTAATTTTAATACAGATTTTATATCATCACCAACGTTATTCAAATTCATCCAGTGAGGAACTTGAATGTCTGTGCCAAATTTAATGGAAATTCATTCAATGTTTTAAGAGATATTTCACCAAAGCAGAGGATCAGCTTGACTGGCACCAATCTCTCGAGCAACGCTGCTAGCGTGGCTAAAAACTCTGCAAGTGTTGTCACCAATGTAAAAAAAATTCAATTTCTCCTCATTTACTATCTTGTTGTTTAACTTTCCACCTTGGAACATTCTCTTTTTAGTTTAAACCAGCAAAGAAGAGAAGAAGAAGATTTTGTCTTTCTTTCTGGCACAAACCAAACAGCCTCAGTTAATCTCATCTGAATGAAATGAAGTCACCCACTTGTAATTATGAGAAGTTTCCTGGAATGCAGAGTCACGGGTCGTCCTCAAGATGATCTGGATCTTATTACAGCTAAACCAATTACGTAGCGCTTGGTGTATGATGTGGGCATCAAAAGAAGAAAAACAGCATGACAAAAAGAGAGAAGGTGAAAATGGATTTCACTCTCAAGCAAAAACGAAAAGAGGGGGTTCAGTTTCTGACAACGTTTCCCTTTAAACTGCTCCTCTCCCAGCTGCTGTCACGTCTTTACGTCAGAGCCGAGAAAGGCTTGGCTGTTAAAGGACGTGACACTGAAGTTCATTTTGAGGTTGAGCTTAACTTGAGACACAGCTGAACATGTAGGACAGACTGGGGAGGACAGCGGTGGACTGAATCATGGTCTTTGACAGTGTCCCTTGCACTTTAGGGGGAAGAACAATAAAATTACAGACGTATGGAGCCCAGGGGTGGCTGTTCTGTCAGTATTTCAAGGTTGAATTTGTGCGCATGGCATGCTTTTGTGAGGGCAGCTGGCTGGAGTCATTCTACTTGAATTGTCATCAAATCCCACGAAAAGACAAAAACCAATAGCGTGTTGTGGCGGGAGTGCGCTTGAGAAGAACCAGTTCGTACAAAGCGCCCATTGGTTCCTACTGAAGACTTAAATCTCTAAAAGCACCCCACAAATATGTAGTTTCAGTTTAGTATCATTCGGTGCAGCAGGACGGTGCGTGTGTGGGACCGAGTCTAAACGAACTACAGTGTGTGTGTGTTCCTGGTGATGAAGGAACAGTGTGACTCACTGGTGTGTTTTTATAGTGTTTTGGAAACAATGGAGCTCTGAGGCTCTGAGGAGTTTTATCAGGAGATATATCAGGGTGTAGATACTTGACACAGTCATTGTCGGTTTTGGTCTTTTCCTGTGATTTGTTGAGAAAAAGAAAAACAGAGAACAACACCAGATGTATCCTTTAAGTCTACACATGCGGCCAGAGCAGCTGCACCAGCTGAAAACATCAAAGCCTGCAGCTGATTCACGACACAGTCATCTCAGTACAGGCACCAGCAGTGGGCAGCAGTGGGCCCGTTACGCGCTACTTCATATCACTGCCGAAAGGCCTCCAATCAAAAGCGCTCGACTCTTGATTAACAAATGTCTACCCAGTATGCCAAGTATATTTTCATATTTTGGTCAGATTGATTACAAAATTGTGTGCACGACGTGATGAAAGAAAGGCCGGGAAGGAAACAAGGTGAGGTATATCTGGCGTGCACGCAATACCTCCTCATGCCTTTTGATATGGTACAGATACACGTTGAGATCAAGATGAATATTTTCTCTCCTGCAGCCACTGCCAGGCTCCATACAGACCGGGCGGCTCTGTAAAAACCAAACATACCACAGTGTCAGTCTCTGTTAGCAGAGGCTGGGATACCTTCACCATCCCTGGCCGGTTTTTTTTTCCAGCTGTGGAGAGCAAAACACCCTCCAGCTGTGCCCTCCTCAAATCCTCACCGGAAACAGATCAGATGCTTTCGTAGTCGGATTCCCGCCTGCTGGACTCGGCCACCCACTCGGCCAGAAAGAAGGTCATGGAGCCCAGGAAACCCACCAGGACCAGGATGAGCAGCTGCCAGTGCAGCAGCAGGTAGTTGCTGTAGAAGAAGGCCAGAGCGGCCATGATGGACTGCGGAGGAGAGGAGATAACAACAACACGTTACGTGAATGAAATTTAAAGTGAAACTTCCAATCCAAATATCCTCTCACACATTTTCTATTCACCTGGATGAACTTGAAGACGGCGAAGGCGGGAGCGCTGTTGTCGCGGAACGTGAAGCCGATGATGCTGAGAAGCTGCGTGTTGAAGCAGCTGTCGCCCAGACCGAGCAGGAAGCTGCAGAGCAACGCCACGCCGACGCTGGGCCGCAACACACAAACATTGGAGTGAACAAGAGGCACTGGGATCGCCTCATGTGCCACCATGATCTTCATGACTGAAGAACGTGTATGCTCAAAGTACTAGGAGTTGTCGGCTAAAATACTAGCAGGAATTAAAAAAAAAAATTAAAATGAATTTGACCTCATTAATATTCAAATTTATGCAGCAAGGCACACCCATATCTAATCAGATCATCGGCTCCATGTGAGGCACCCGTGGCCTAAGCAGGAAGCTACTCTGTGCTGTTCTTGGGCTACTGCGTTCATGTGTTCATGACAATGCGGTGACAGCCTACTGTCCCACATACCGTTCGTCATGGCGGGAAGACGTAAGAAGACATTATGTAATCAGTTCCTATCACCTGGGTCCAGACACAGTGTGAATAAACAGATTCAGGGCATCAGGGGGGTGAAAACAGCGCTGAATGAACGTAGCACGCTCAACATCGAGCCCAGATCACGCGGTTCGCCGCGGATACAGGGGACTTGTTCGTGGCCGTACAGCAGCAAGTATGAAGAACAAAACCTCACAGCAGAAATAAACAAAACGGACATTAAAGCAAAGGAGAGCTTTTATGGAAGCACACTGCAGATCAGCAGCGAGTTCAGACTACGCTTAACACTTCATGTTATCGCGGTTTCAGTTACTTAACTTTATTTTAATTGTGCGAACTCACATGAGCCGAATGTAATAATGTGCTGGAGTGCGCAACGAGCACAAACCATGAAAAAAATGTGAGAGCTGACTCATGTTCGCCGTGCAGCGGTAAAGAGGAACTTTGGTGTCGACGCTGTGTTTCAGCCTGAAAACTGGGCCAGAGCCCATGTTAGACGTAACCGTTCACATTTCTTGTTGGCAGGTCAATTAAAAGACCACAAAAAGACAGAAAACCCCCACAGAGGCATCCTTTGAGCGTGGGGCTCTGGTGTGGGGGCCTTTTACGTGCGCGTGCCCAGGAGCACATTCCCTCATAACGCGTCCGTGCTTCAGGTCTGAACGGAGCGTCTGTTACTAAATCTAATGTTCTGGTCTGCCTTCTAATCTAATGTTCTTCGTACCTGGGGGTGATGTAGGCCTGCAGATCTGTTCCTGCCTCTGGGGCCAGAGGAGCGTCGCTGGCAATGTTCAGAAAAATCAGGTAAAAGGCAACAAAGTGAGTGATGAGCCCCAGCAGCACCACCGGGTTCCTCCCAAACTGGTTGCTCTTGTTCAGCATCCCAAACACGCCCCCCCCTGGCCAGACAGAGGGAGGAAAAATAAATTACTTGCAGTGACACTCCTCGGGTCGATCCCTCGGCGTCAGCTCAGAGGACTCACCTAAGATCTCGCCAATGCCGATGAAAATCCCAGAGATACCGATCAAACTCTTCGCATCGTGGCCAAACCGCGTCATGGCCCCGATACACGTCCCGTAGACCCCGCTGTAAAAGGTGAGCTCCAGGCCTGACGGAGCACACAGAGCAGCATGCATGACTTCGGGCTCAACAGTTACAGGCTCCGCAGCCATTTTAGTTTGACCTACATCTGCCACCACACACCTCAACGCGCCTTTGAAATTCTCACTCCACCCACCTGTGTATCCTATGGAGATGCTCAGCAGCAGCATCTCTTTGGTGACAAATATTTTACAGGCCTGGACTGCAAACAACACAGTGGGTGTTAACAGGTGAGTCAGTTCTGTTACAGCGAGTGTTAAAACCTCACGAAGTGGAAGTCAATCTAGTAAACTTACCAAAGGCATCCAGAGCTTGTGAGCAGAGGCCTGGGCCAGGTGAGCTGGAAGGAGGAAAAGCGTGTGAGTAGAAAAACCGACGGCTGCTGCAAAATGAGACACCTGCGATCCACGGACGGGGTCTTTGAGAGGAGCCAGTGATAACACTGATACTGATGTAACTGGAACCTTTTGTCTTCGAGCAGTCTGTCCCTTCACCTTTCACAGCCTCATATTTTCTCCCTTCGACTCATCCCTAAACTGGACTCGGTTGCCGTGGCGACTGTATCACAGCAGTTTCAAAGAGAAATGTAGGAAAGATAACAAAGGGTAACATTTACAGTTAAAGGTCACCTGTCTCGCGCGCTACTGTCCCAGTAAAAAGAATATGGTTCCTGCTCCGGGAGGGACGACCGGGGGCTCCCATCTGTCTTTAGAAGAAAATATTTTCCAGAACATTTCCAGGCTACTTTACACAATCTATGGTTTGGTTTTGTTTTCTTCTTTTTTTTGGGTGGAAATCTTATTTAAAAACTGTCAAGGGCGCCACTGCCAGAAGTCAATCGTGCTGAGTGCAAATAATGTCGAGTTATTTTACAGGATAATGCTCTTATTGTATGGGATTGTTTTACTGTATCGATAATGTTTTATTGTATAGTATTACTGCATAGCATTGTCTTATTGTATTTTGAGTTTGATACTGTAGCCCAGGGACCACAGACGAAAATCAGACTTCTGGCTGACTCTGGCATATTTCAGAAATGTAATACAACTGAACTCACCTAGCTGTGGAGCTCTCCGTGGATTCGACCTGCAGCAGTGATTCCGACACCTCGGGGGGAGAGGATTCAGGGTCAGGCTTCCGGATCAGAAAGAAGAGGAAGCAACCCACCAGGCTGATCACCGTGAGAGAGATGAACACCGTCTGACGGTCTTTGTCTGAGACAAACAACGTGAGTCACGCTCTTAAAATTACACTTCTTACGAGAAGTCAGCAAGGGAACTGCAAACCCGAGAATAGCAATAACGACATACCGTGTACATGAGGCAGAGATTTTATAAAACCGACTTGTTTCCTACCTGTTATGTGAACGTGTCCATGCCAGGCACAGTATATGTAGAGATTTCCAAAGAATAAGCTGCAGAGAGATGAAAGATGCTGAACTAATTCTGCAGTCAAAGCTCAAGACGTATGGATAAAAGCAAGGCTAGATTACTGAGCGGGCCTGCCAGGCACAGGCCCAGGGGCCCCAAAGAGTGAGCGGGGCCCCTGGACCTGAGCCTCTGTATGTAGTGACTGGTAACACTTCTTGTTGGAAAGTCAATCAAACGACTGCAAAGAGACGCAAAGCTAGAAAAGGAAACAAAGTGACCACACGATGTGTCTCATTATCTGTTCATGGATAAAAGTTGTTTCTCAGTATAAGCGAGGATATTTATACAATAATTCGAGTTAGGGAAAAAACCTGTTCTGTTTGAATCATGGTTGGAGGAGAATATTAGTAAAGTTAGTGATTTGTATGGAGCAAACATTTTTTTAATACTTTCACGTGCTTAAAGACAAAGAGTGTTTCGGAGGCATCTACAAATGGGGAGCTTCATAGAGAGTCTGAGGGTTGTACTGAGTGAAAAAGGAGAACAAATTACCATCATATTTTAATTTGCCTTGAAGTGCACACTCAGCCTCGGTCTTACATAAGTTTATGTCAAATAGTCTGTATGGTAACTTTGAACAGTTGAGAAATTCAAAAATAAGGGAGGATATACGGAAAACCACGGTGCTCAGTTAGAGATGCTGACCAGGATTATCGTTTTGTTTTATTTATACTTTCGGTAACACTTTATTTTACAGGTCCTGTATTTTCCAGCTAATTTCCTGGAAACTTCCTTCATAATTTCCTAAAAATGAACTTGTATTCAGCTGTTAATTACTAGGATTTGCTAGAAAGGCCTCTAGCACTTTGGTACGATAAGGGAAAAGAGACAAGTGTTAGTTTGCTACAGTTGTTAAGTGGCTGCTCGATATATTTGACTTTGTAAGAAAAAAAAAAAAAAAAGAAAAAAAAGGAAATGATGATGTAGGTAAATGAAAAGTAGTTGATGAACTGACGTCAGTCAGAGTCTCCATCTAACCGACGTTTATGCTGCATGTCGACGGGTAGTTTTCAGCTACATTGATAATTCCTTCATTGTCTGTTTCAGACTCAGGATGATCAAGTGATAAAACACGCCCCGTGCTCTAAGACTTCACCGGCCCCGCGGTTATACTCACAAACAGACCAGACCTGCAAATTAAAGTGACTCAGTGCGGAACATTTTCTATCGGATCAAGAATTAGGAATTTTCTTTTGTCTTATCCATCAGGAAACTCTGATGGTTCTTGTTTATACTGGTTAGGAACTATTTTTTTTACTTACTTACTACATAATTTACTAGTTTTTTTCTTAAAAACTTGAATGTAGCAAGTGGGTACTTAATAACTGTAGCAACTAACACTTTCTCCTTTTCCCTTATATTTAGGTCTTTCTTTGAAATGATCCTTGTAATTTACAGCTGAACAGCACCTTATTTTTTTTAGGGAATTTTGAGGAAAGGGCCCATAAAATAAACTGTTACCGTGTTTTTTCTGCAATGTATCGGTTTGTCTGAACTTGAAAAGCCGGAGTTCTCCACAAAACTCATCTAGACTCAGGTACACGCTGGCAAAAAGGTTTACCTGAACTGCAGCAGTGCCCAAAATATGCCACTATTTCTTCCAATGGTGGTGTCAGAGGAGTTGATGGCGAGCACATTTCCCTGAGCCGTCCAGAGCACTGGAGAACAAAAAAAGAAAAGATCAATACACACACATGCAAAAGAGAACCGTTTCGCCAAGTACAGGAGGTTGTGAGACAATGTCTTGTTACCTGCTGCTCCTATTCCAACCAACACAGACGCTGTATAGAAGCTCCAAGTGTACGGGTAAATGAACATAGCGATGTAGCCGCTGTAGAAAACAAGATAAAGACGCCTTAGAAGCCGTATTTAGGATGAAGAGGTGGGGGCAGGAAAAGTGCTGGTCTGTGTGGGTTTACCTGTACAAGAGCCCACTGAAGAACATTGACAGCTGTGGTCCGACGACAGTCACCACCGAAGGGGCGATCAGGTTGGATGCGGAAAAAACGCCATAGATGATGGCCATGCTAGGCGACGGATGGCAGGGCAGTTAGTGTGTTTAGTAACGGACCATGTGTTCACTGTCCAGTCCGACAGATGCTCTGTGATTTAGACTATTCAATTCAAAAATACTTTATTCGTCTCTTAACGGGCAGTTTGAGGAAAGCGAGTTTGCAAACAAAAGTACACTTAAGACAAATCATTTACACACATAAAAACAATCTAAAAATACAAAAATGACAATGTTAGAAAGAGGTGAAATTCACTGGCCAACGATATCCAACATCACAAAGGCCAGGGGTGGAATCTAACTCGGGCATTTTCTTTTCATGCCACGTGCCAACAATTTGTTGAAGTAATCATTTTTTAGATTTTTTTGGATTGTCAGACACTTAATTGGGAACTAAAAACACCAAACACTTCATGGTTCCAGCAGGATTTGCTGCTTTTTCTTGAGCAAATGTTTTAATTTATTCTCGATAATTTTGAGGTTTGGGAAGTAGGTGATAAAAACACATTCCCGGTGGCATCAACTTAAAGTATTCACAGTGGACAACATGTCTTTGATGATCTTTTCTGCCTTTTTGGGGACCCGGTCAGTATTAAGCTGGAGGGATGTTTGTGCTTTTTACCGATAATTTTGGATCTGAGATTAACAACACCTTGCAATAAGTTCTTGACCTTTTGAAATAGGGAAGTGAACCAGCAAATAAATGAAAAAGTACAGACGCTGCTGAGCCTTTTTCCCCCGATCACACTGCAACACTTCTGCCACGAATGACTGTTGAAAGACTGCCTGTGAGTTTTTGGTGAGATTGTCACTTCTTCAGTTTAGGATACATTTAAATCTTAAAAAATATCTGTCACACTAGCCCACCAGTTCTTACAGTATGCGTCCATGTGATTGCGCTGACTGATTGAAAGGAGACATAATACTGTTGTCAGCAAATTTTACAATACACTGATTTTAAATCTTACTAAAACAGTCATCTGTGTACAAGATTTAAAAAAAAAAGAAAAAAAAAAAAAGGAGAGAAGTCACAAGCCTGCGTTGACCAGTGGGAGTGAAAATTGATTCAGATGCTCGACCATTTAAAACTACTGCCTGAGTTCTGTTAGCATTAAAACTGATACTTCATCTGATGAGTTGTGGATCAAAACAGAAGTAAGATAAGATACAGAGACTGCTGCATTTTTTTGAGTTTGTTTTCAAAGATTTCCTTCGCTTAAGCCACAAGATTAAGCTCGTGTGGGTCTTCTCCTGAAATCCTATGTCGCTGCTGCACGCTAAACTCAGAGGAAACTTTGTTCCCTAAAATGGTTTACCTAAGATTAGATTATTCTTCAGGGATTTCTGAGTGCGACAGATTTGATTATAGAGGGTGCCACCAGGCCTGTACCAACGCTGGGAAAGTCTTCAAGTCTATGAAGCCGCAGCATTTTGCACTCAACCTGATATCTGTACGAATATTGAGCGCTGCAGCATCAGTGAAATATAATGTAACACAGTGAGTGTATGTGGCGGTAGAGATACCAGTAGTTTACCTCGTGTATCCGCTCCCGTGGAACTCAGTGCTATTGAAGCTCCTGATAACTGTTTGCTGTAAAGAGAAGAGAGACGACCGTTCAGGACCGAAAGTCTGACTGTTCTTATCTCGAGTGATATGTGATCAATCTGATCAGTAAATCAGTAAATCCAACCTACCGCTATATTGCCGCTTGTTTGAAAAGCAGTGAACATAAACATAAAGCCGAAGCCTAGGATAATGATGTTTAAGAGCCTCTTCCCCTCTGGATCCATTTTGGAAGCTGTTTGCAAATTCCTTGAGGAAGTGAATACAAAAAAAAAAAAAAAAAAAAAAATCTACTGGAGTGAACAACAGCACATCTGAAAATAGAAGGACAAGAAAAAGTACAAATCAGAAAAGTGTTCAATATCCAATATACTTGAATACACTCACTGAAAAATAGAATAAAATATACATTCTCTCTTTCAACCAGACTCCTTTCAAAAATACGCACTTAAAAGATTGCGAGGAGTCACAATTGCTTCCCTGACATTTTTTTATTTGACAGTACATACTAATCATTTCGGCATTTAGTAGGTCACCGAGCAAGGACTTTATTTCGCTAAAATAACAACTTTTAGAATTGAGTTTCATCGCTCGCCGCCACCCAACTCCACGTATTCTGCTGGACGACCAGTATGGAAATGACGGTCAATTTCAAACCTAAAGTTGTGACTGCCTTGAAAGAAGTGTCGTTTGGTTCTTTTATTATATACCGAATTATAAAGTGGATCTTTTGGATTACAATAAGACATAAATGTATGTTCTATCAAACTCATGTCTGAATATAAGCAAAGGAGTTTTTAATTGAAGGATTTTCTAAAGGCGGTTTGTCTTGTTGTTCGATTCTTAAAATGACAAGGAAAGGATCGAGATAATGGCCGATCCCAGGAGACAGGTGTATGTTCGTATGAGTAATGTCAAGCCTTAGAAAACAACCGAGAAAGAAAAACAAACTTACCAACAGTGCTGAGGCCGTGTAGCTAACCCTGGCTGCTGCTCTTTGCGCGGACTAGTGGGCTTTTACTGGCATACTTAGCTGCTTGTGGATCGTCTGATATCCCCCGGCCATCCGTCTTCTCAGTGTGCTCCCTAAACTAACTTTAACATGATGGTTTCCGTCGTTGAGAACCGATTCTCCGGAGTTCTTTCACAGCACCGGTAAACGAGACCAAAACTAAAAACGGCGGTCATGTGAATGAATCAGCTGACTAGTTAGCTTAGCTGTGCTTTGAGCTTCAAATCGCACGTTTACAAACGCTCAGTGCCGAGGAACTTCACACGCAAGTGAATCTGCTTAGACCTATCCAGTTGTGTTCTGTTTATGGAAAATGTTTTCTAACGGTTGTTTAGTATTTAACGCACATACGAAGGCAGGCGCGATGACCACTCATTTTATGAATAATAAATGGTTTCTTGTTTTAAAAACACACCGGAGCTGTTCATCATCGACGTAACGCTACGGCTAGCAAGGTAGCTAACTAGCACAACAAATTAAACTGCACAATTTCCGGTCAAAAAACAAACAAACAAACAAAACAAAAAAATTAAAAATGTAGTAAACGCGTTGAAATGTAACGAAACAATGTCCAAACAAAAAAAAACAAGCTCACAGACAAATCTAAAGCATAAAGTCATTACAGTTATACAAACCAACGATAAAATAAAGAAGAGCCAAAGGGTAGGGCTCACAGGGTTTACCACTGATAAGATAACTAAACAAAGCTACCAAAGGACATACTTATACTGTACATTTTGACAGCCTTTCTGTTAACTCTGTGCAAAATAATAGAGGTGTAGTTTTTAATTTCATTAACCAGACCAGGAAAAGGGGTTACCCTGTTAGAGTATTTACACCTCTGGGTGTAAAATTTGGCCATAAGTATGATAAAACTGAGCAGATAGAATTCGTCTGTATATTATCTTTGTGCTGTGGTTAAGGAAACCAAACAAGACATTTGTCTATTTCAGAGAGAAAGTATGATAAATACCGGAATATATTTTCGCTGTTGCGGGGACAGCGGGGTCCAAGGGGAGAGAGTAAAAAAAAAGAAAACAACAAAAGGAGAGGCGCTTTTATTTTGAAAATGAAATGAACTTGTAATGATCATTCCACAGGATGGCGCCAATGCGGGAAATATGATTTCGAGGAGCGCCTCGTTTCTACAGTAGAAGAAGAAGTTCACCTCGCTGGCTCGGAACACACAAGGAAACGCTGCGGAGCGCGCTGTGCTGGAAGTTGTCGGTTATTTTGTGATTGTACGGCCTAAAATACCCACTGGCGACGCGATTCCAGTTAAACTACACCCCGTCTGTGTGTGGACCTTTACAGGTGGGTTATATCTTAGCCAAGATATAAACTGTTTCGAGGAAGGCTGCCGGGCCTCGCGGGTTAATCACCATGAGTTACGGTAGGCCTCCGCCGGACGTCGACGGCATGACTTCCCTCAAAGTGGACAACCTCACCTACCGAACATCGCCCGAAACACTCAGACGTGTATTCGAGAAGTATGGCCGGGTAGGGGACGTCTACATTCCCCGAGACCGCTACACTAAAGAAAGCCGTGGGTTCGCTTTTGTGCGGTTCCACGACAAACGGGACGCCGAGGATGCGATGGACGCCATGGACGGAGCGCTCCTGGATGGTCGGGAGTTGCGGGTCCAGATGGCCCGGTACGGCAGGCCCCCTGATTCCCACTACGGTGGAGGGCGGCGAGGAGGAACGACGCGGAGGTACGGGGGATATGGACGGCGAAGCAGAAGGTAAGAATAAGCACGTAGCCGTTAGATAGATAGCAACTTGGTGTTGGATGGGAACAGACACCGGACTCCATTGAGAAACTGGGCTATCCAGAGTGGCCTTGGTCCACTGACCAATACACATTCCTCAAAGAACAAAAGTTCCGTACTTTTCTAACTAGCAAGCTCCACTCTACAATTCGTCATAGCTCAAATACAGTAAAAAGAAAATATATATATATATCTATATCTGGAGGTTATTTCACCAAAGTACACATTGGAGGGCGGTGCGACTACTGAGACACAACTCTTAGAGTTCAGATTTTCTCTGTAAAGCTCTCGCTGCCTCGTGGATCAAATGAATACCGAATTTACCCGGAGAGCCTAATGATTCATTACTGCACATCAGTTTTCTTCAGTCAGACGTGTAATGATCAGCTATCGACTCTTAAGCAGCTGAAGATCTTAACAGTGGCTACGTTAGCAGTCCCCGGTCAAATCCGCATCCAACGAGTCTCTCGGGTTTCAGCCTGGCTCTGCCAGGTCGCAGCTTTTCTCAGTTCACTGCCAGCTGTTTTCACACTGTAGCTGATAACTCAACCCACTGAATGTATCCAGCTGTTCCCCCAGCCCCAGACACCGGAGACGCAGCAGATCCCGCAGCAGGAGCCGCTCTCGTTCCCGAAGCCGATCCCGCTCCAGCAGATCCAGGTCCCGGTCCTACTCCAGATCCAAGTCCCACTCTCCCAGGAACAAGAAGGCCAAGGCCAAGTCCCATTCCCGGTCCAGATCGAGATCCAGGTCCCGGTCTAAGTCCAGGTCCAGAAGCCGTAGCCCTTCCTCCAAAAGAGGGTCCAGGTCCAGGTCTAAAAGCCAGCCCAAGTCAACAGCAGAAAATGGAGGCGAATCCCCATAGAGCTCGGAACAGCAACAGTAGGTGAGTTTCGACAACAAGTTGCTCCTACACAGGCAATAAGATTTTTTTAATAAAGTTTTTTCTGTGTCCTTCTAAAAGTTGTTAGCATCCGGGTGGGAGACGGTCTGATAAGTTTTTCCCCTTTAGCAGCTAATTCAGCAGGTATTCATTTTCAAGACCATGTTAAGTCTAGACTTTGAAAACTACAAATTTTAGTTTTAAATTAAAATGGTTGCTCATAAGGAAAACAATTCTTCTGCCCTGGTGAATATATATGGTGGATATTTTTTAGCTCCACGCTTGACCTGTAACATAAGTTCTTGAATTTAACGTACAAGCTCATAACTCGAAGTGTTTTGTTTTTTTTAAGAACGGTTCTGACAGTAAAACAAATCTGGAATTCTCTCCTTCCCAAGCTGCGGCATCCTGTTTGCTAAAGCGGAGTTTGAGCTGAGCTGAGGCAGTGTGAGCATTAGGTGTGTGGTGAGCTGCCCGCAGGCCGCCTGCTGCTGGTGAGGGTTTCTGTGCAGCAGGGTGGAGGCAGTCAATGTTGGGGTTTGGTGTTGAAGTAAGTCTGTCTATCAGCCCTCGGCCATTAACTGTCCTCCAGGTCATGTCCCCAGCCACGGGGGACACTGGTGCTTGAGGTGAACCGAGGTTTGTCCAGCTCTACGCCCATGTCAGTCCCTCTTTGTTACATTTCACCTCCTCGTTCTTGTTCACTTTCATTATTGTACTTCATCTTAAATGTGACAGATTACCAATTCAACATGTTGTTTAGACAGACTGTAGCGGGATGAGAGGGCCGTAACCGGATAGGCAGCTTTTTGCATCTTGGGCATGCAGCATCGCAGACTCAAAAACTAGATTAATGCTATTATTCAATGGTATAGTATGCAGGATTTTTCTAAAAGAGACAATGTAGAGACTCATACAAAAATACTCCCCCTCAGTCATCATATGACCCACTAGGAGTGTTTGGCGGTGTATTTATCTACAGGGACCCTGCCCTCTGCCTGTATTTTCTTATTGTCTTCTTATTTGGCTGTGTTCTGGACATTTCTGGCTTGCAACCTTTGGGCAGTGGGTGTGTAGCCCCCAGCCAATAACAGCGTGCAGGGTGTGAGGGCGGGACTCTATGAAAACATAGTGACCTGGTCACATCGCTGTCTCCGTCTCTCTCTCTCTCTCTCTCTCTCTCTGCTCTCATTCTGTGCCACAGAGCTGCAGGTCTGTGTGTCTGTTTGACCGAGGGCAGGGCTGAGCTACACACACACACACGCAGAGCAGAGAGGCCAGAACAATTAAGTAATTAATTAAACAATTGATTGATTGTCAGGATCGCTGATTTAATTTTCTGTCGATCAGCCTGAACAATTAATCGACCAATTGTTTCAGCTCTAGGAGATTTGGGGTTTTAAGGCGCTGACCATGAACCTTAATGTCCCCAGCTGAGGTCTGACCAAGGACCTTTGTCACATGTCATTCCCTCTCTCCCCTTATTTCCTGTCATCTTTCTAATTTTGACTCTCTGAAGGAATAAAACGCTGAAAAAAAGACATGGGATTCATTTGACTTAAAAACTTAAAACCGCAGGAAAATTTGCATGTGTGCAGAGTGGTACTATGTGACCGCGAACACAGGATGAAATAGAAGAGAGAAATGGATGTTTGAAGCTTTGCATTAAAAGTCGAGATGATTCGGATCATTTCTGTGGAACTAAATGTTAATTAAAAGTAGTCGAGGTCGATTGCTTCCTGTGTACAGTCATTTATGTTTTGATAAATATGCAGCCAAACAAACAACATCACATTAAATGCCCACAACCAATCGACTGAGTCTGATTTTAAAATTGTTGGCCCAGTCCTAGTCGACACTGTGCTCTGGGGGATTAGTGAAGCACATTGTTCAAGGAAAAATTGTCCCTAACTTCTGCTTGTTTTGACAGTTTCAGGTGACGACTTCAGAACGTCTGACAGGATCCCACACGAGCAAGTGTCCAGCTGTAAAAGGTTATTATTGTGTCTTCCATGCTTTGGTCTGTTTTTATTCATTTGGCCTCAGAAAGGCTCATTCATGACATTGAGTGCTGTGATTTTTATTTTCCTTTTCATAACTTGTTTATGATTTTTAAAACGTTGTTTAATGTGGAGAAGAACCTGTGTTCAGACTTGGGTTCACAAGACAATTGTAAGTGTGTTGCGGTGGTCTCGGTTGCCCCTGTCCTTTCAGTTCTTCTCTCTGCCACCTGTATCATGAAGCGAGTTCACCTTAGTCTAGCTTTCTTTGGGTCCCCTGGCCTTGCAAGGCCTGACACTGCCGATCATGGATAACTGGTGTCCTAACAGAGTTCATAATTACAATCCAATCAGAATCACAGATGTGGAATATTTAATGATATTTGTGTGTAAATTAGGTTATTGCTGTACCAGGAAGTAACTTTCATTCAGGCAAAAGATGTACAATAATTGCTAGAAAAAGAATTATTACATAAGCCTGATTACTGAACCTTATTAGTTTTTATTGTATCACATATCATATTCTCCTGAACTGCAGTGAGTGTCTGACTGTGGTCACTTTTCTTCCTGATGTTTTAAACCCAAATTGGTCAAATTTTGTGTTTATATGTTCTCATTCTTTTATCTTTGGGATATATAATTAATTATATTATATATATATATATATATATATATATATATTATATAATTGTATTGTCTCGATTTTGATAAATGTAAAATGCCAGAAAAGAGTAAAAGTGCCCAGTACAATTCCTAAAGGCCAAGGTGACATCTTCAAATGTCTTTTGTTTTGTCGGACCAATAATCCAAAGATTTTTGTTATGCAATGTCATAAAGCAGAAAAAAGCAGCATAAAGTTTTACTTTTTCCATTTCGACGTCTGAACGTTTCAGCTCTAAATATGTCTGCCTTCTTGTTGTTACTTCTGACTTTATCGCAAACATCCCTGTCCAGATATTGTGGAAATGTAGAATTTTTGGGTTAGTTTAGTCTTTGAGATCTACTGTATTATGGTAAGTGAGTCAGCCTCCTGATCCTGGAAAGCCCGGCTTAAGCCCAAAGTTAGCTGGCTAGCACATTAATCTTGCTCTGTAATACAGGCCAGTGGAATTAAACATCAGGGCTTCTGTTGATACGTCACAGTGTATAATTCTGCCAGTGCACACATCTCATTAAGCCGAAGTGATCCCTCTGAAACTTTACATTAAATTCCTCCTGTAATCGCCGCAGCTCAGGGTGTCTTCGTGAGGCAGGACAGCAGTTCGTTCTAACCCCCGTGTTAAATATGATCACGTATGAAGTACAGTAAAATGACTGGGGCTGTAAAGTGTAAAAAGTCACCAGTTGGAAGAATGTGTCAGGTCAGTCAAAGGTCTTCACAGATTTTAACTCATCTCCTCAAATAAATTGTTTAATTTTACAGAACGTCATTTACTGGACACTCGACACACTGTCTTGTTTTTCATTTCTGACCTTAATGCTGCTTGTATGTTGTTGTTTTTTTGTGCACTAGGCGCAGTTGTGTAGCAGTTGAGTATTGCTGGTTAGCTGTTAAGGTGGCGTGTTGCTCTGCTGAGTGCTTGGATGTATCCAGTATTCTCCAGAAAGCTCCTGTGACTACCAGTGGTACGGTCGCTACAGTCTCACTCTCTGTTCAATGAAATGCTTTTTTTTCCCCATGTGGTAGATAAATGTGACGTTCATTAAAGATTTGGTGTTTTCACTATAACAATGTCTTCTTTTATTAGTCAGGCCAACATCTGAATACATGCAGCCGATAAAACCCAATAAAAGGACAGCTGCTGTGGTACGACCTAACGTCTACATGACAACTACATGCTTCAAAACTGCTGTTAGATCTGGCCAGTGGCCGAGACTCCAGAGACCACGTTGGTGTGTACGTGGCTTTTTATCCCCACCTACTGGTTGGATCTGGTTCACTGGAGTCAAGCTGATGACCAGTTTCATTGCAAAATTGCATATTTTGTAGATTTTTTTTTTTTAGGTGGAATGAAGTAAATACAACCCCTGCGGCAAATGGAAATGAAAAACAATCATTTCTTTAAAAGTTGATGCTACTATTTAATGAAAAACATTAAATAGTAATTGGGGCATGTGCAAGCGTTTATATATCTCGTATATCTATATCACACTTTTTGTAGCACAGTCTTTCTGTTCCTGGGATACAACCATTCATCAATCAGACAACATATTTTGGTAGAAATACAACAAACATTATACAGAATTGAAATGATGGGAGTGAGTGTGATATTCCTATGAATACCAGCACATATTGGTACATGGACATGGACAAGGACATGAATTAGAAGATAAATTTAGCATTTGAAGAAGACACAAAAGCAAGTGGAAGCAGGAGAGAGGAGACAATAACACTCAGATGAAGATTTGGTCATACAGGACTCAACAGCACATGATTTCAAATAGCAAAACACAATGCAGAGAGATGCAGACAAGAAGAGACTTGTAATCATGATTAACTGTCAGAGACATGAAGCTGAGAGAAGAGTTCAGGAAATGGATTTGATCTTTTTCCTTGTTTTGAGAGGATGTGATAAATTAGTGTTCTTGCTTTTGTAATTTATGATCGATGTAAGTAGCTTAAATGTAGTACCGATCCACACTCCCTACCAGTTGGTGGCGGTAATGCGCCATTTCGTTGTTTGTCAACCGCAAAAAAAAAAAAAATTACCAAAAACGGAGTAGAAGCGAACTGTGTGATACACCCGCGCGCCTTCCCCGTTAAAAGGCGCAAATCAGACAGAAATAAAGAGAAAGAAAGCAACTCTTACCGTCTGTCCGCTTTGGAAAGTCACTGTTATGAACCCGAACCGTGAGAGAAGGTGGGGAAGGGTGAATTCTGGCCAAGCTTAAGGGTGAAATGAATAATTACATTTTCCACCTTCCAGTCCCCGTATTAACTGTTCATTTGTCCTTTCTTACATGTTAAATGTGTCATGTATTTATACTTTCTTATCAAAATCCCCTCTTCACCTCCAGTGAAACAATATTTTGATGACTCACCCGGGGGGGGGCGTTACATAAATTATGTAATCAAACGTGATTTGTGGTGAAAAGCGAATTGCGCTCCATTAACGTCACACCCGAGATGACCACGTGCCAGTGGCGAAGTTATATTTCCTACCCGAGGTGGACGAGCACCCGCCCTACTATGGCTGTGATTGGCTGGGTGGGTCAGGCTCAGGCGTGATGAGTGGTGAAATGGTTAGGGTTAGGAGAAATTGCCAGGGTTGGAGCCAATCAGAGCCAGGGTAGGGGCGGCCTCCGACCGCGTTTACACCTGGCATTAGCATGCGACTTGGGTGAGCGGATCGCCAGCGGACACCGCTAAATACAAGTGCGAACGACCACCAACGATGATGTCTTCTTTTATTTCTCAGTTTATTTTAGGGGCGAACATTTGAATACATACAGTTGATAAGACACAATAAAAGGACAGCTGCTGTGGTACGACTGAAACCTGTACATGACAATTAAGTTGAGAAATAAATAAGGCGTGGCCGCCGGCGACGTCCCACTCCTACGTCTGCGACGTACTGACGTCGTTTCGGGGCGGGGCTAAGGCTTGCAGTCCTACGAGCTCGATGATGTCCATTTTGTGAGAGCTGTGGAAGCCGAGCCGAGCCGAGCCGAGCCTCGTCCCCGCGAACAGGCGGAAACCAGTAACGACATGTAAGTCAGAGTTAGCCGACGAACCGCTCGCTAACCAAGTTATTAACTGGAAGGAAAGCAAATCTTATCGGATGTCCGCCGTCCAGAAATTCCAAACTCAATACTGTTCTTTCACACACACTTACGGGCATTTGGGGGTGGTGACCAGGTCCGGCACTGTGTTGGAGGTGCAAGCAAACAGGTTACGGGCGTTGAGATTGCAAGATCGATTGATCGATTATCACTCCTGTTTTTTGGCCTCACGACGACAAATGGGGGTGGGGGCAAAAACAGACCAAAACACAACCGCATGTAGGAAATCACGACGATAAATAACAAAATACAACAACTCTTAAAACACAACGGCAAAGCAGAATCCACAGCCACATAGCAGAAAACACAATAACGTTAACTAACCGGGAAAGGTAGGTACCTGCGATCGACGAGGATCGTCGCTGATTGGAGGACGCCCTGTCCGTCCTTTTAAAAGGAAGGCAAGGCCGCTTTCACATGTGTAAACAAACACTACCGACGATTCAACGTTTGCGAGGCATGCATATGACGTGATGCTTGATTGGCTGTCAACCTCTCACAGCATCACGATGAGTCTGCGCACTCTAAAAACCATCCAATCAGCGACGGTCTTTGCAGAAAGCAGGCGCCTACTTTTTCCGTGAGAAGTCGATGTTGTGTTTTGTGGAGTGCCGTTTCGTTGTTTGATTTGTTGTTGTGTTTTCCCATTTGTCATTGTGATTATGTTCTTCACGGCCACCACACAATGGATAATAAAACCCATTCATTTATTACCTGTCAGATTAATGATTTTCTCACAATTAGCCATCTGCTTAATGATCCCATTTTAAGGCAAAGATTCATGGGTGAAGAAAAAGAGGGATTCTGAATCAATAGTTTCGGGACAGTTTGCAATAAATGGAATTTAAGTACACTCGGTCTAAAACAGGTGCAAGTGACTAACACATTATTATGAAGTGCACTCGCACCAATATTAATGTTCTCAAATTCCAAAGAGAGCCTTTAGGAGTAATCAATATATCACACACCCACAGCATGAGCAAACAATGAAGTATTTCAAGATTTTGATACGTAAATTTGATATGCAGTAACAGGGAGTGTCTGTCAGGTAAGATCATTGAACCAAACGTCACCAGGAAATTTGTTGGGACAGTGGCACATTTAAAAAAGCAACTCCTATCGTGTTTGTTTGCACCTCCAACAATTGCCCCTAACGTCACTGTGTGTGAAGGAATTCTTGGGGTGGGGCCTGGTCTTGAATTGCTTCTTATACATTTGTAGAGTGCTGTCAACCTTCGAGAAAGACTGGCATTAAAACCCGTCAGTACTTTCCTCCTGGTGTTTCTAGTGAACAAAATGAGAAGCATTTGTCTTAGTTGGTGGTTAATACTGTTTTGTTCTTTTGACAGACAGTCAGCTTTTACTAAATAATAATGTTTTTCTTGTTTTCTGCTCCTGCTGACAATGACTCATTGTTTTGCTCTTCTTGACCCTAACAGAAGTTTGCCCGCAGTGGAACACTGATTCCACCACCACCAGGGTGTCTGCTGGTTGAAGAACCGACTGGGGGTCAGAAGTTGTTTTTCATTGATTAAATCTTTTGGTTCTTCTTTGCAGATTAACCTGGACATACAAACTTCGTGGTAATACTCAACAACCATGGGCTCCTCTATTGAACTGAGTGAGGATCTGAAAATGAAGCTCATTAATGCCTACAAAGCAGGGAAAGGCTATAAAAAGATATCAAAGTGCTTTGGGTTCTCGATTTCCACTATCCGGAATGTCATTAAGAAATGGAAAGTAAGGGGAACTGTGGAAGTCAAGCCAAGATCTGGAAGACCGAGAAAAATTTCAGATAAAACTGCACGTCTTCTGGTCAGAAAGGTAACGCAAAACCCTCATATGACTGCAAAGGACCTGCAGGAAGGTTTAGCTGACACAGGAGTGATGGTGCATCCCGCCACTGTGCAGCGTTGCTTGAACAAACACGGTCTGCATAGACGGGTCAGAAGGAAGCCTGAGGAGGAGACCTCACCAGACAAGTCAACATCTGAAGTCTGCAAAGCAACATCAGGATAAGAGTTATTTTGGAAACGAGCGCTGTGGACAGATGAAGTTAAAATTGAGCTCTTCTGAGGTCATCTGGTCCGACGATGTAGTGTTAAGACATGAGGCAGAGGATCTACCCATCACTGAACACTGTAAAACAATTGAACTGTAAATTCCTTATGATTAACCCTCTCGTGGTTATGCATAACTAAAAAGTTAGTTTTGGTGACAACAATATGAGTAACACCAAGTAAAAAAAAAACAAAAAACTTGAATGTACAAGCAGTGACAACCAGGGCTAGTTTAGCTAGCAAACTAGCCGACGAAGCTGCAGCTGCTGATACACAGAACGACGGCCATAGCCGACCTCCTGACAACGTTGCCCCCTGAACTTCTCCATGATCCTGCTTATGACAGTACTGGCCAAACATCAGGCAGATCGTTAAGAAGACACGGCAACACGGATTCAAAACTCCATCAAACCCCTCCAGTCCTCAGTGGATGCACTAGATGAAACCTTCAATGCACTCACTATCCACTTAACATTGACACGGGGCAAAACATTGAATGGCTAGCAGTGGCGGAGACCACAGTTAAAACCCTGCCTGACCAAAATGCCTTCCTGCTCGACTGCTGGGAGGACCTGGGGAGTAGATCACGTAGGTCTAATAAGGGAAAGCCGGGAAATGGCACACAGTTATGTAAAAAGTCATCCTTTATTGACTAACAGAGCATCAGTATGGTGCAACTACAGCATTAGATTACAGGCAGGAATCTTATATTTAGGGATCTATACGACACTGGTCATATAGTTACATTGGCTCTCTCAATAGAAATTATAATCTTTCATATTCAGATTTTCTGGAACTATCTCCAGCTGAGGCCCTGCCGAGATCTGGTCCCGATCCAGTCACTGAAATCCACACCCGACAACAACAAATCTGCCAATAAAAAGGTAGCATATAAGAAAGATATTGGGGAAAGTGTTGAAGAACAATGATGATGCTTCATTGAGTTGGCAGGCCTCCGCTCCACAAGTCCAAACACAGTTTATCAACTATAGGGTCCTCAAGCAATGCTACGGGACTTAAAAGAGGAGGTAATGATTTATGCTGCCACTTCCATACAAACGTTGGATCAGTGGCATACCTGCTGTAAGACTGTGACACGGTTAAAGATTTATGGGGGGAAATGTATTTCATGGAGGAACTGTTGTCTCCCAGACTAAGAACCCAGCACTTGCTGCAGAATCATTGTGAGGCAATAGAAATCCATTACACAGACACACAACATGGAGCCCATTCTTGGACCATGATAACACTAGATAATGACCGTGACTTGTCCCGTATAAAGCCCATTATGTAAAAGTATACTACCTGTCTGGATAAACCCACTGTCAATGTTCGCACTGATTGTTTCTTATTTAGGGTAAATTTTTGTGTAGTTATATATTTACGTTGTTTTATTCTATGTATTTATTCCTTTGTATTTACATGTGGTTGGATGCCAGCCATATTTTATCTGTCATTTATTATTTTGGTTTGTATTATTGACTGACTGCAGTCAAGAAAGCAGAAAGTGTAAAGAGTCTGGCTTCTACAACTGGACAATGGTACAATGCAGATCTCAAAATCCACCATGACCCACTTCAACAAATCAACTTGCCAAGGGGGGGTGTAACTAAGTACTGACAGTAGTGTTGCAAATGCCTTTTTTTTCTATTTTCCAAGTTTATGGCAAAAAAAAAGTAACCGCATCAACATTTGAAGATACCTCCTTTGCAGTGTTTGTAGTTACTTCTTTCCCTTCATAAATTAACAAATTGCGTAATTTGCCCAGTGGTGCCCAAACTTATGCATACAATTGTATTCATAAAATGACGAATGAAGAAAGCCTCATTTTTACTGTTTGCTGCAGTGACCGTGGTGATGTAAACTGAAGGTAACTTCTGGAAGACATCGTTAATGTTTCTTAATTTTACAGGACGTCATTTACTGGACACTCGACACACTGTCGTTTTTCATTTCTGACCTTAATGCTGCTTGTATGTTGTTGTTTTTTTGTGCACTAGGCGCAGTTGTGTAGCAGTTGAGTATTGCTGGTTAGCTGTTAAGGTGGCGTGTTGCTCTGCTGAGTGCTTGGATGTATCCAGTATTCTCCAGAAAGCTCCTGTGACTACCAGTGGTACGGTCGCTACAGTCTCACTCTCTGTTCAATGAAATGCTTTTTTTTCCCCATGTGGTAGATAAATGTGACGTTCATTAAAGATTTGGTGTTTTCACTATAACAATGTCTTCTTTTATTAGTCAGGCCAACATCTGAATACATGCAGCCGATAAAACCCAATAAAAGGACAGCTGCTGTGGTACGACCTAACGTCTACATGACAACTACATGCTTCAAAACTGCTGTTAGATCTGGCCAGTGGCCAAGACTCGAGACCACGTTGGTGTGTACGTGGCTTTTTATCCCCACCTACTGGTTGGATCTGGTTCACTGGAGTCAAGCTGATGACCGGTTTCATTACATTCACATACAGTGTTTTACGAATACATTTATACAACACAAAATACATTTACTTAAGGTCTTTCTTTAAAACTTTGTTTTTTTTCTGGTGAGATCCAACCCCTTCAGGCATATACAAATTAACCAAATTCTTGTTTTACTCATTTCTTAAAATGACACGGCACTGGACTCAAGAAAGTACACAAAACAGTGATAGTTAACATAATGATACTGATTCAGAAACACCCATTTGGTTTAGTGTTTTAAGGCAGACAGCTGTGTCGGTGTATGGATGGGTGAATTAAGAATATGGACGGACAATTGTTGATGTTCCTTTAAAGCTACACACCATCCCCATCCCTCGTCCTGCAGCCGAGAAATATTTTCAACGCCACCAAATCAGCTGTACATCTCCCCTGGGTTCATCTGGCGGATCTCTGTATTTTAAATATTTTCAAATCCCTTTTCAAGTCCCTTCTCATCGAAAGCGCCTGGGGGGGTCACTTGTTTCACTCAGGCTTTAAAGTAAAAGCTGGAAATGCAGCTATCCTCCCTCACAGAAATGTTCCTTCTCTGCTGACTGTCTCACCCAAACGGTCGTTATGTGGTTGTCTCAGGGAAAATAAGGGATAAGGTTACGCCCCTAACTGAGACCGTACCCAAATTACAGCAGTTTTTTTCATCCATCCCAGACGTTGATAGTGAATACGTGATCAGCAGATGAAATTGGGTTTATGGTGGGAAAATGTTCGTTATACAACACCAGGCAACATCTGAGGGAGGGCCCGGCTGTACCTAAGGTAGCAATGTCTCTTGATGCCAAGAAGGCCTTCAACAGGGTGGAAATGTCTTTTTTATGTCCTACATAAGTCTGGCTTCAGGTCAAATTCCCTTGAAAACATTTTGGTCTAAATGAGCTCTCTCTTAGGACCCCAGTATCTAAAGAACTTCTACTTGCCCCTTCACTGACCGACCCATCTTTCTGCTTGTGGCCTGCAAAAGGGTATAAACTCCATGGATGAACTCTGCAGCGATGGAATTTTCTCAAATCCAGACTGTTCTAAACCATTTGTTGTCTGTAAAAGTCAAAAAGATCCGTATAAATAAAGTTTGGAAACAAAATCTCCCTCTCAGCTCCTGAAGGCTGGTAGCACTGACTCCAGTTTTTTCATCTTTTTGTTTCTCTTTTTGGTCGACGTGCTTCTCTTTGGGATCCCTTTTGCATTCCTCTCTGGTCATTTTGCATCTTTTGACCGAGCTTTGATTTTCAAACGAGAAATATTAACAGCCACTTAATACAGCGGCTCTAGCCCAGGGGCCCCACGACCTCTCGGGCCCCTGGGCCCGTTCCCAGTAGGCCTGTTCGCTGACCCATTCACGTATATAATATCGGGCAAAGAATTCAATCCCTATTCACAGGAGACTGACACAATGAACTTCTCTGAGCAGATGATTTCCATCGAGGTTTCTGACTGATACATTCTAGACCAAAATTTAGAACATAAAATCTGTAAAGAAGAAATGGCACTGAATATTATAAACGTGCATTATTATGTTTTGGTAATTTTCCCTTTGCGAAGTTGACTGTATTCTGACAGGATGACGTCACCTTTCCAGTAAAGTTGAGAAATAACGAGGCGTGCCTGCCGGCGGCGTACCATTACTACGCCAGCGACGTAATGACGTCATTTCGGGGCGGGGCTATAAAGGCTTGTTTTCCAAGTCCTCCGAGCTCAACGGTCTCCATTTTGTGTGAGGTGTGAAAGCCGAGCCGAGCGACGTCCCCGCAAAAAGGCAAAAACTAGAAAAGACATATAAGTCAAAGTTAGCCGACGAATCGCTCGCTAACCAAGTTATCAATCGAAAGGAAAGCAAATCTTATCGTATGTCCGCTATCCAGAACCTCCAAACTTTTGGTAAGTCGTTTTTTTTTTTTTTTTTTAATCAGACCGTACAGAGACAAGGTGGGGGAAGGGCGAGGGCTAGCAGAGCTAACATTAAGCTCGTAACTTCCGTCGAGGTTTTATTTCTTTTGTAGGTTATTTGGCTATTTAATACTACGCTTGTTCATCAGAGTGACTTAACATATACGTCTAACTCGCGGTTCAATCTTTGAAGTACATATTTGACAAGCTGGCCTTTTTGATTACTCAACTAGCCGGCCTCTGCTAACATTAAAACGGCCGCCATTAGGCCTGAATTTTTGCTGCTAACCTGTTAGCTTATTCTTCAGATATGTTGGTTTTCATAAGGAGATAGATTTTCTGCTGGGGGAAAAATCGGCATAAAATGTATTTCACTTAGTTGTACATTATTTTAGGTCTTGATACACATGGTGAAAAAGAAAGTTATCATGTCATGACTTTTATTCCGAACACAGTCGTGTTCGCTGGCTAAAGCGTACCGCTTAGCAGTGGCTAACTAAGGCTCCCAGGCTTCAGTAAGCTGTTAAGCTGTATATTGAGGTTTCACGTCTGCGCAGTTCATCTGAAATGTGACACCTCCACAGAGATCCGCCAGATGAACACAGGGGAGATGTACAGCTGATTTAGTGGCGTTGCCTTAAGAACAAAGGGAACACGGGCAAAATACGGCATACAATAATGAAAACTGCTAAAATAGCTGGTCTTTACAGTTGAGCTGTGTAAATCCATATGTCTAAGCGATGGAGTCCTTTCTTGAGCATACTGGTTTTTTGTTTTTTTTTTAAGTTTTATTGTTGCGCTTACAATGCTGTTCTTCTATGCCCCCCCCTCCAGACCCCTTTGCTGATGCAACTAAGGGTGATGACCGCCTCCCAGCCGGGACAGAGGACTACATCCACATAAGAATCCAACAGCGGAACGGCAGGAAGACCCTCACTACTGTCCAGGGCATCTCTGCCGACTATGACAAGAAGAAGCTAGTCAAGGCCTTCAAGAAGGTACTACCTTGGGGTGGGGCCTGGTTTTGAATTGCTTCTTATACATTTGTAGAGTGCTGTCAACGTTCTAGAAAGACTGGCATTAAAACCCGTCTGTATTTTCATCCTGGTGTTTCTAGTGAACAAAATTATTTGAATTTGTCTTATTTGGTTGTTAATACTGTTATTTATTTTGTGTATATATAAAAATAAAATAACAGACTGACAGCTTTTACTAGATAATAATGCAGGTTGGTGTGTGTCCTTATTTTCTGTTGATGACAGACTCACTGTTTTGCTCTTTTTGACCCTAACAGAAGTTTGCCTGCAATGGGACAGTGATTGAGCACCCAGAGTATGGTGAAGTGATCCAGCTACAGGGAGACCAGCGCAAGAATATCTGCCAGTTCCTCATTGAGGTGGGTCTTGTATGGTTCTTGTGAAAAATCAGAATTTCCTATTTGACACTTCACCAGGGTGAGAGACTCAACGGGATAGTTTTGTGTGGAATACCGTTGACTTGGGGACTGAGGCACTGACTGGAGGTCAGAGGTCACTTTCATTGATTGAATCTCTTGTTTCTTCTTTGTAGATTGACCTGGCCAAGGAGGAGCAGCTCAAAGTCCACGGCTTCTAAAAGCTGCAGATCAGCTTTCTCCCCATCTTTCCTGGAAGGCCATTAAACTCCCCCTCCCCCTCTCCTTCCCTTCTCCTATGTGCTGCTGTTGCTTTTCCTCCCCCCTCTCCCCACTTCCAGCCCCACCAGCTCCTGTTAGCTAACACGTGAATTACCTCTGACAAATATGGGACTCTGTAACATCACCGCCCCCCTACAACACCAGGGGGCAGGCTCGCTCTCTCAAAGACACACCACTGCAGCTCCACACAACATCAGGGATGAGTGGTGATGACCCTCCCACACACACACTTCCTCCTTCCTTTTCCCCCTTGTTTATTTCCTTTTTAATTTTTTCTTTTTAGGTCTTGTGCCACAACAGGGAGGCACCGTTTCATGTAACTTTTTGTTTTGTACTTCAAGGTGTTTCAATAAAACGATGAGTCTCCATATATTGGAGTGGAGTGGTGTCATGTGGAATGGGTGGGGGCTGGGTGTGAACAGGAGGGTCATAGACATTGTAACTGTTAACTGCTGAAGTTGGTAAATGTAGAAGAACAAAGGTTACAGGTGGGAGGATGGGAAAGGGGTTTTCCTACATAAGTGATTTCCCATTTTTCAGTCTGTTTCAGCGTCCCACTGATGGTGTTTACATGTCCAGCTGTGCGCTCTCAGGTTAGAGCAGAGATGGTGTAAAGTACTGACCTGTCTCCACCACCACCACCTGGATTTTTTTTTTTTCCCTTTTTATTTAATGGCACATTTTTCTTTTTCTTTTTTTTCTTTTTTTTTTTTTTTTTTAATTTTCTGCCAATGCAGGTTTCAAAACTAAATGGGTGTTCTCTGGTTGTCTATTGGTCAAAGCGAGGCCTGTGATGTGGAAGGCTGAGTCAGTTCACTATGTGATCAGATGAACCCTCTAGAGTGGGAAATGAAATCAAATGCTGGTAATCTTTTGGATCTAGTGTAGTTTGATGGAACTAACACCAAGTACGATTCCAGATGACACAATTGAGTAATTTTGGATTTACTGGTAAATTTAAGTTTCCTGCTCTGGCATTTGACCAGCTTCCTGCTTTGGTCTGAGAACAAATCTAGTAACAAACCTCTGGTTATGGACACTTGAATCTTTAATTTCCTACAATGCAATAATTTATAAATATTCAAAGTTAAGATGTAGTAATGCTGAAGTAATACAGTAAAAATTAAAGCCATGGCCAGTCACACTGTGGTCCTGTGACTGAGGGTGATGGAGAGCAAGTCTGTTTTTGCAAAATCCACATTTGGTTCAATAAAATTTCTGCAGTTGACAAGCCTGTCCTGTGTTGTTGTAATTGTGTGGGTGTCTTCAGTTTGCAGTAGCCTTTTATGTCAATCAATTTTTTTTTTTTTTTTTTTTAGTTCGTATCAAATGTGTTTTTTCCAAAATTTTGGACAACATATAGGCAGTGAAGCATATTGTGGACCTGCATGCACACACCAGTTCACATCAGAAGAATTACATCTACACATCCTCTGGTTTTAAACTTGGCCAAATTGCTTACATGTGTCCTACACAAGCGTGGGGATCTTGGAACCAAGGACGTTCATGTTAGCAATGTGATTAGCTGCCATTTTTCAGGTACTTCGCATGAGTATTTCAGTACTGTGACAATATTTTTCTACTCCATTTCTACTCTAGTGACTTGCAGAGGACAATGTTACACAATAATTGTTGTGGTGTAGAGCATTTTTAGCTTCATTTTTGCCAAACAATTTTATGCTTCAATTTAGTGAACATGGACATCGATGTGGAAAAAAAATGTTAATTTATATAAAAAACTAGGAGACCTCATCCATTGCGCAACACCATCAGGGAGGCATTGATCCATCCCAAATTCATCCTGCGGCAGGACAATGGGCCCAAACATACAGCCAGAGTCATGAAGAACTGTCTGCAGAGACAAGAAGAACAAGTAGTCCTGCAACAGATGGGCTGGCCCCCACAGAGTCCTGATCTCAGCATCATGGAGTCAGTCTGGGACCACATGTAGAGACGGAAGACACTGATTTAGATTCTCTGAACAACCTACCTGCCAAGTATCTTGAAAAACTGTAGATGTACTGTGGAAAACTGGTGCCGTCTTAAAAGGAAAGGGCAGTCACAGCAAACACTGATCTGATTTACAGTAGCTTTAGAAACAATGAGACCACTTCACGTTTTTCACACTTTCTTTTTTTGATTTAATTGTAAATTGATAAAACTGCTATTTTGCCCATTAGTCTAAACTCAATAATCCATGAAGACAAAGTGAAAACAGATGACAGTCCGCCTGGGGTTTGTCAAACGGCATTTAAAGGACTCTGAGAGCACGAGGAAAAAGATTCTCTGGTCTGATGAGACAAAAATTGAACCCTGTGAGCAGAACTCCAAACTCTGTCTGTCTGGCGAACACCAGGCTCTGTTCACCACCTGGTGGTGGGGGGTGCTTCTCAGCAGCAGGGACAGGGGGACTGGTCAGAGGGAGGAACAAGTGTCTGACTGTCCTTGAGTGGCCCTGCCACAGCCCAGACTGGAACCCCACTGAACATCCGTGGAGAGACCTGAAGTTGGCAGTTCACAGACGCATCCCATCCAGGCTGACGGAGGCTGAGAGGATCTGCCAGGAAGAACGAGATAAGCTGCACAAATCCAGGTCTGCAAAGCTTGTAGAGACTCACCTGAGAAGACTGGAAGCTGTAACTGATGCTAAAGGGGCATAATACTTTGAATACTTTGTAAATGATGGGATTTCAGTTTCTGAAATGTTTTAATACATTTGCAAAAATTTCTAAAAACATGTTTTAACTTTGTCATTATGAGTTATTCAGTGTAGACTAATGGGCAAAATGGCAATTTTATCCATTTAAGATTAAATCTAAAGCACAATAAAGTGTGAAATAGTGAAGGGGTCTGAATACTTTCTGAAGATTGTCTCTTATTTAAGAGTAACTCAAATTTATAAAAGAAAATCTAACAGAATTAGTAAATTTGTCCGAAATCTTTTTTTTAAGTACCTTATAAAACACCCTATTATGAGCATAATGTATTTTAACATTTAATTTATTCTGTCAAACACATTTTAATCATATCTCATACCAGTAGGTTTGTTTTCGCGTTCGTCCTGCCATGCGCCTATTTTGTCCCTTCCCGGATTCCGTCTGACTCCATGGCAACGCAGCTACCGCCATAAGCTATCCCCGGTTTTGTTTTCCGGAGCGGGCAGTGGAATCACGTCTTGTTCTTCTATTATCAACAAACGCAAAGAATGTGACTTTACTTTAAATCCACCTGCGTCTATATTTATGACACATTGATGAAAATACAGGACCGTACACAGCGGTAAGAAGTTAGCATTGTATTCTTTGCTCTATTTTACCGAACTGCAGTTAGCTTCACTACCGTTATCTTCAATTTACTGTACATTTATTAATCTTAGTTTTTACATTTTCATGAGCATTAAGGTCATCACTACAAGTACTTTCCATACTTGAATCCATTTTACTGCTAACAGCTACTTGTGTGCCTCTGCTTAGCAGTGGTGGGAAGTACATTTACTCAAATCCTGTACTTAAATTCAGGTACTTATACTTTACTCGAATATTTTCCAGTTTGATGCTACTTTCTATTCTGTTCCACTATATTTATCTTAAAGCTTAAATTACTTTACAAATTAAGATTTTTACATACAAACTATATGAAGAGTTTATAAAATATGATGCTTTGTTACAGATTAAACTGTCCAACAGTGAATACAAATACAGCTGAAATAATTAGTCAATAGATAGAAATGGAATTTGATAATCGTTTAATTCTTATTTCATATAAGAATGCCAAGCTGCTTTGTATTTTAATACTTAAAATATATTTTTTAAACAATTTCAAGTTTGAAAAAAATCTGATTTGAACTAATTCTTAGGCTGTTTGGTAGCTGAATCTGTAGTGATGGATGGTATTTTATTTGGGTGAGAATTTTAGCCTGAAATATAAGCAGTAATTATAGCTGTTGAATTAATATATCAGTGTAAAAAATACTACATTGGAAGAGAACATGGAAATACCAAAGTAGTGCTGTACAGTACTTCAGTAAAAATACTTGGTTACTTTGCACTACTGTATATACTAAACATAAGAGAGCTTGTGGTGAATATGATTCTCTGCATGGAAATAATTTGATCAGACAGAAAATAATCAAGCATCTTGCATACATCTGCAAAATACTCAGAAGAGGAATATAAACCAGGCTAAACAATAACCAGGTTTTAACGCCATCTGTTCTTTTTCCTGTCAGAACTCCCAGAGATGTGAACCTTGTGACTATTAAAGATGTCTTCTCAGGAAGAGACAATGCAAGTAAGAGATCATTCTTGGATATTTTATCTGAATACCGCTGATGTATTATCTCCGCAGCTCTACTCTGTTAGATAGATAGCAGTTATATGTTTTGTTGGTCCTGTTCCTCAGGTGCTGAATATCTGGGAGCTTGCCATCCCTCTCCCAGCAGTGCTGATGATCACTGTGAGCTTTTACATGATCATCCTCGGGATTGGGCTGTGGATCCGATTCTGCCTCAAGGTTGGTGCTGGTAACACAGTTACGGTTATCCACAGAGCAGGGAGGCCTCTCTCTTCCTCTGACTACAGTTGGTAAAATGTAAAGTAAATAAAATGTGCTGTTTCCTACAGCTTTCTCTAAACTTAGGAGCAGTCATGCAGCAGTAAACAAATAGATGAGTGGACTTTGACCTCCAGTTGCTGATTCATAATCACCAGCATGAACACAAAACTCAAGTCACTTTTGGCACCACCTGATGTTAGAAACTGAGGCACAGCACTAGACAAACCACGCATTGCTGAGTCACATCAGTTCATGTTCTTCAATATCTTGCTATTCTGTTGAGTTTTTTAGGTTTGTGCTACAGTAGGAGACTCTTCTGAGGTTATTCAAGTTTTTTCTCAGTTGTGATTGGAACTTTTGATAAAAACAAAACGTTATTCCATCATAATCATTTTACAGAAGCTATCATCATATAAAATTATACAAACGAGGCTTTAAAGATTCCAAATAGTTTGGTCATCTTGAAAATACAGAACAATAATTTCTCATTATATATTATTGGTGGGGTTAACCCTGATCCTAACCCTAAAACAACAGTGTGACAATCAGTGTGTTACAGGCTGTTGTGAGCGATCCACCTTCTGCACATCACATATGATTTTAGGCACTCACCTTTATTCTTTATAAATGTATGAGAGACTTTTGATTAACCATTTGACAGAATGTTTTGGTCATCCCCTTAAATCCATCCAGTTTGCATATAAAGGATCCAGGAGTACTAACGATGCAACCTTAAATTTATTAATACAGTAGCTGGAAATGTCTTAATCGTTATACTTGAATTGTATGTATTGTGTTTGGCTTGGCTTTTAATTGAATGGAAATAAAACATTTATGTTCCACTGTATCCCCGTTTGTCACTAGACACAAGTAAAACAGTGCAGAAATGTCTGTGTGAAAATGAGGCTGATTTTTGACGCTGTTGTCTCTCTCCCAAAGGACCATTGTTCTTGGGAGTGTGCTGATTGCTGTCCCAACGTTTCTATATGTGAGCAGTGCTTTAGACTGGCTGAAATGTGTGACTGTCGCCTGCCAACCATGCGCTCGTGTCTGACCAATTGGTGCCCTGCTCCTACTGTAAGTAACCCACAAACACTCTCCCTCTGTCAGGAAAGATTTTAGCACATACTTGCAAAGGCTTTGAATTAAAACCAATCTTCAAGTCTTTTCTCTTCGTTTTGGTCTTTTCATCGACACTAAGGCTTCTACCTGAAATGGGTCTGTGAAGCCGACAAATAAGCCGTTGCTCTTATTTTATTTTCATATGTCCAATCACACAAGACGGGTGGTGTGATTTTTGTCAAATCAGACGCATCTGTGCTCCTTGGCAAAAAGCTTAGTGCAGAAAGATTATAGACATCATTTTAGTGAACAGTCTCATTTTTCTTCCCACAGTGTGTCAAATGGGACTGTGCCTGCACCTGTCAGCCTCCTGAGTGTGAGTCCTGCAACTGTCTCTGCTTTGAGATCAGGATCAAGTAGAAGATGAGGGTGGAGGTACACCAATGCCAATGCCAGCTGATGGATTACAAGTACCCTCACAGCTCTCTAGTCCTTTTAATTGTAAGCCTTTATTTGAGAGTTTACAGTGGAGAGGAGGAGTGAGATGGGGAATAACTTGCAACAAAGGTCCCTGGCCGAACTCAAACTGGGGATGTTGCAGTTCAGGCTGAGCGTCAACAAGACTACTACTCTACTCTATTTTACCCTGAAGAATATTATTGTGTTACTGCCATCAGGTGCCCCCCCCCTTTGAAACGTAATGAACAGAACAGCGTCTGCAGGGCTGTTTGCCCTTGAAACACTGTACTTTGAAGACCATCTTCAGCACTCTCAGCTCGGTGGGGGGTACCTACACCACCTGTTGTTTAACACTTTGAATTGAAGAGGCTTTTTGTGTGATGCCTTTCATTTTAATTAAATAGTCAAACTGACAGCAGAGTGTTTGTTTCACAGTACTGCCGTTACCAGGAGGAATGTCCTACATGCCTTGCCTATGTTTACTGTAAACCAGAACCATCAAACTGAAGCCAAGACCTGGTTTCGTTGATCTGGAAGTGCCTTTTGTATTATATATTTTGAGAATGGTTCATTAAGTTCAATCTTAAGGCTGCCGTTACCCAATATTGTTCTCATTGATAACAAATCCAATGAAAAAGACCAAAACCAGCAGTGTGTCAGTCCGTCCCTCAACACCTTCCCTCCTCTGTCTGTGGCTCTCAGCTCCGAGTCCATCGGTTCCTACTGAAGATGTAAATCTTTAAAAACTCTTCACAAAAATGTAGTTTCAGTTGTTCTGGAAAAGCTCAGTAATTTCCTTAAACGGCTGCTCGCCATCGTTTTTATCCCACAAAGAGGTGGAATTAGTGCATTTGTTGGGGACTATTTTCAGCGGCGGATTAATCCACGTTTAGCGGTATGGTGAGTATTTCTGGCAGTAGGATGGTGTGTGTGGGAGGATCAATTCATTGTTGGTTTTGGTCTTTTCATGGAATTTTTATCACCAAAATTATACTTTAATGTTAGAGAATGTTGTACATTTAAAGATGACTAAGGTAGCTTTGTGTTGTAATTTTATACATTCTGGTTTTTGAAAGATTTATTAAATTTTGAAATGTTTTAGCAATGGATTCGTCAGTTTGAATTTATCTTTGGTTTCTTTGGCCACTTGAGCTCCGTCTTTATCAGTCGTGTAGCTGCTCTTCCTCTAGACTGATTACCTTTAAGGTTCCATGGCCAGGAAATATTAAGAATAATTGTAAAGAATCTTATGCTTCCCTGATGTTGTGGATAGGGAGCAGTACAGTCAACTGTCCTGCTGAATAGTTTTGAAGTACTGTTACTCTACGTGAGTACTTCCAAACTTGAAGACTTGCATCAACTTTTTAAGGTTTTTAACTTTGACCTTTTTGTACTTTTTCCATTTTCAGTCTGCTTGTTGTAGCCTGTCCCCACCGTTCATGCCCTGTGCTTTAATGGTTACAGTTTCTGTTTCATGACGGCTTAAACTGTCTCTCTCTAAATAAAACACACGCAGCCAGCGTGACACACTGATAATGAAAGGACGATAAAAAGGTTTATGAAACCGGGGTTGTTTTTAGCCATAGTAGCACCGTGACTGTTGAATTGTATCGCTTTGTACTGACAGGTGTTTCTAATATTTTGTCCACCTCAATTCTGTCGATGAGTGGAGGCTAAACAACAGAAACACCTCTCGGTATAATGCAACGCAGTTCAGCAGCACCACACGCACTACTTCCTCCAAAATGATCCCACACAGCTGAATCAGCACCTTTTTAAAACTGTTTCAACACAAACTGAAGATCGAAACCATCCTGAGGGAGCACTCATCACAGGACTGACTTAGTATGAGCTCGGCGTACCTAACAAACCGACAACATGGCTGCTGCATTCTTTCCTTGCTGCCTTGCAAGTGCAACTGTATAAATGTAGGCTGTGTATTAGAGTAAGCGCACACACATGCAATACATTTTCAGTGTATTTGTTTTAATTTTGTAGGTATTAACCAAAACAGATGAACTAGCATAACTGTGCTCCTGGTCATGAATGAAAAGAGCAGCAGCACACGTGCGATCGCGACACAAAGGAAAACGTCCCTGAATCAAACAAAAGGGATTTTCACTTCATTTAAAAGCAGGATATTTTGACAAAAAGACAAACAGAAAAAATTCTTCAGTGCCTTGAATGTTCGGGACAATTTCACATGGATGTTTACATGCTGGTACAGTAGCTTTCTAATATGAGGTAGGTGATTGTCAAGCTGATTGCTGTCACTGTATGTATGCTTCTTCAAGTTTACTCTAAATTTGTTAAGGACTGCAAGAAATCCATGGAAGAAAATTTGTTCAGTTCTATCTGCAATGTAATAAATACCCTCCCTTTTTTAGTTAGTCCAAGTTTTATGTAAACGAGAAATGATCATTTAAGAGCTTGAGCACAATGTCTGGATCTAGTTTTTTGTAACTATGACGTGGTCCCTCTTAACCAATCGCTCTCGGCTTAAAAACTGACTAAATAATCTTCAGTAAGTAAAATTGCATCATCATCATCATCATCATGGTCCGCGTAGCTTCAAAATCCATGATCTGCTGGAACGCCAGGCTACATTCAGTATATGTACATTTGTTCAGTGCAGCTTAAACAATTCTTCATTGCACACTCAGACTTTACACCCTTCATTTAAGACTCAAAGCATTTACAGTCCAGGATCTCTTCTTTGGACACAAAGAAAGTCAAGTTTGTGAAGACAGAGATCAGATTATGGCTTTTCTTCTCTGTTTCAAAGACAGAAAGGACTAGCCACGATTTACTGTTGTAACAGAGTAGTGAAGAGGGCTATAGGGTACTGTCCTTGGAAGTAAATTAGCATTTTAAAGTTTCCTTTGATTAAATCATCATTTATAATTCTGTTCACCTTCTTCAGTTTGTCAGTTTACTTCAGGAGACTTGACTACAAACATCTGTGTCTGTTGATGGAAGCTACACTTCACTCACAGCTGCAAAAATAATAAAAATCAATAGCAGATGTTGATGAGGCAGCTCCGAAAGGATCTCGGTAAACTAAAACGAAAAGATTCAATATTTTTTTTGTGATGTTTAACAGGCGGTGGCATTCTTAAGTCACACTGATTCTCAACCAACATTGCATGTAAAGAAGATTGATTTCTTGTATGCTAGCTATAAAAACAGATAGAAACTTACACACTACATACTGTGTACGTTTACTTTTAGCAATGGAATTAGGACAGAGCATGTTTCCCCTGTCAACACAGCTCCAAAACTCACAAAGGGGGAAGTTTGTTATGTGCATTTTCATTACCCGAGAGCCTCAGGGCCCAGGAGCCAGAACTACGAAGCACACTCACTCTGAACCTTTTTCTTTGTTAGCTTACCGTACCAGGAGAATTTCGGGTGTATTACAGTGTTGGGAAAGCGCCCACGGGCAGCCAGCTATCGCTGTCTGGTGGAGCAAATGAACAGAGCTGTTACTGCAGGAACCCTGGATGCCCGATTTAACCCTGCAAACTTCACTACTCTATTCCTCGTGCTCACCACTAGAGGCAGAATCAAGTCACAGGCATTATCTGTCAAAATCGCAGTTGTTTACATTCATTTGTGCCAATCGCATCATGTAAATCACTATTTAGAGATAAAGTTGGAGGTGTCTACCAGAAGAGGTGGAGACACACTGAGAGGACGAGGAGATGGACAAAGAAGAAGAAGGAAGGGGAGTGAGTGAGAGTGCCCCCGCTGGTGGTCAAGGTGGTGGCAGCGGTGGTGGTGTTGGTGCTGTTGTCGGTGGAGGCTGGAGATAAAAACGTCCCCACTGTCTGAGACAAGAAGGGCTGGAAGCGGCTCAGTTTGGTGAGGACCATCACTGGGTCTGCTCGTGTTTGACGGGTGGAGTTGTTTTCCTTTGATAACACCACCGCCTGGAACCAAGAGCCGTCCTTCTTACACATCATCGGACTGCCAGAATCACCCTGGACAAACAGGGAAAAAAAGGAAATGCTCAAGTCCAACATTCTTAGGATTTTGTATTAACCCCATTCTGATTATGCAGTTGACATTCAGTCACATCTTTCTGTAAAATTACAGAAAATAATGTTCTTTTTTTCCCCCACATTTTCACCAAATGTGCTATACAGATGCTTTCTTAAGCCTTAAAGAAACAGGTCACCATTTTATGAAATACACTTTTTCACTTTCTGGCTGAGAATCAGATGGGAAGTTTGATACCACCCATGTTTGTGTGATAAATATGAAGCTACAGCCAGGAGACTGTTAGCTTAGCTTAGCACAAAGACTAGAACCAGGCTAGTCTGGCTCTCTCTAAAGTCCACCTACCAGCAGCTTTAAAGCGCATGTTACATTTAGGCTTTGTACATAATACATGAAAAGCAGATAATTTGGGAATTACTGAGCTTTAGAGCTTGCTAACTGTTTCCCTCTGCTTCCATTCTATACGCTGAGCTAAGCTAAGCTAACCTGCTGGTTGAAGCTTTATATTAGGGCTGCAACTAAAGATTTTTTTCATTTTCAATTAATCTGTCAATGATGTTCTCAGTTAATCGAAGTCGCCTGGTCTACAAACAGAAAATGGTGAAAAATGACCTGGAGCCAACAAAGACGTCTTCAGATCTTTTTTTTTGTGTCCAGCCAACAGTCCCAAGCCCAAAGAAATTTAGCTTACGCTCACAGAATGTTAAACCAGGTAATATTCAAATTCGAGGAGCCAAAACCAGAACATTTTGATTTTTTTTCTTTTAAAAAAACAACTCAAAGCAGTTAATCATTTATCAGAATACTCGTCAGTTAATTTTCTGACGATCGATTAATCAACTAATTGCTGCTAGCGCAGCGACAATTACGTCGTCAAGCTCTCAGCAACAACGCGAATACGCATATTACCAGAAATGTCAAACAATTCCTTTAAAAAAACATTTTTCTCAGTGTTGTTTCTGCCCTGCTTGTGACGAGGCTCAACCCTGGTGATGCTGATCTCTCGGTTCGTCCGTCTGACACTTCGGTGCAGAGCAAGATATCTAAACAACTACAGGACAGATTACCAGAGGCAGAAGTGACAGAACAAACGTGTAGCAGAAGCAAACGTTGAGGAAAACTGACTCAGTCGGACACGCAGCAATATCGGTCTGTGGTTTGTCAACTTTAGCTAACCACCATAAGAAACTAGTAGATAAAGGTGTAGCCGCAAAACCCCTGAGTGTATTGAATTGAGTGGGGATGTGTTTTATTTCTTATGAATTCAGCTTTCTCATTTGTAAGAGGAAGAATTTCTTACATCTTCTTTAAAAGAATTCATAATCTCGCTTTAAGGAACCCATGACCTTTCCTCTAGCGCCAACTTGAGGACAAACTTTACTTTTTAGCCTCACTATTGGTTAGTACATTTAGTAATAACAATGTCATTATTCACCTGCTCCAGTGTAAAAACTCCAGTACAAATGGTGTCAGTTGATGACGCGTTCCCGCAGTCTAACACCGAGGTCTGGAACTCCTGCAGCACTTGTTCCTCTAAGGTTGGAAAAATAGGAAAATGGTGAGAAGTGGAACAGCTGAATCATACCCCAATTGAAACTGCCTTTACGACTTTACTGTGTTTCATCTAAGGAGGTGAAATGCCGCAGAGCGTCAGAATTGCCGCGTCAACCTGTGTGTGACGGACTCACCTCCTCCTCGTCCGGAGCTCCAGCCGGCAGCCCAGCACGTCGAGCCCACACCGAAGGTTTGTCCGCTGTCCAGGCAGATGGGCTGGATGTAGTCGGACAGGTCGGGTCGGGCTACCAGATGCAGCACTGCTATATTAGTGCCAGTGAAGTTGCTCAGAGTGATATTTGTCACATTCATTATCACCTGAAAGGGATTGAGTCCATTCTGTTTCAAACGACCCAAGACGACTGTCCATTCGGACGCGATGGGTGAACTGTAGGAGATAAAATGAACTACATTAGGACTGAGGAGAACTCAAAAGTTAAAACGTCTGACCAGTTTAAAACAAGGACTGGACTTTTACAGAGTCAGCTCCTTAGACTTTTACTTGAAGAACAGGACCAGTATTTTTCATCCAGTTTTCTACAAATTGCATGTACATTACAAGAAAGGACAAAGCTGGCAACATTATGTTATTCTCTTACCCTCAACGGTTCCCATGAAAAGACCCAAACCAACGTTGTGTTAGTTTGGGTCTCAACACATAACTTAATTTTTAAAAAGGCTCAGTAATTTCCTGAAACGGCTGCTCACTGTAGTTTTTAATCAAACTAACAGGAGGAAAGGTGCTTTCAGTGGCAGAATAATCCACATTTGGTGCTGTTCTGAGTTTTTTTGGCATCGGCTCAACCATTAAGCAGACTAGCATTATACCGTCCGTGACATCGCTCCAGGTGTCTCACCTTGAGAAGCAGTTGGCGTTGCTCAGTACAAAGTCCGAGGCCACCAGAGTCCCAACACATACATGACTTCCATTCTTCTGCAGGCTGGCAATCCACGGCCACTCGCCGGCTGTCGCCACCGAGCTTCCTCCCAGAATGCGTGAATTCATTGGGGCCTGGCCACAGACCACAGCTGGAGAGAAAGGCATCAGGCAGACGACGGAGGTGTAAAGTCTTGTTAACTCACACCATATAGAGCCAACATTACAAGCTCAGGCTGTTTAGTGAGACTTTGTCCAAACCCACAGAACTTTATTTTAAATTTTAGTGCAGATCCCAAATTTTTACGAAGATACCAAATAGATCTGGCTGAATTTTGGGAAAGTTAATTCTCCAAAACATCTGGGATATTTCAGTTTGATGGAATAATGCAGCCAGCCTGGTTGGTATATTCCCTCAGTTTAAATTTCCTACAGCTTCAATGAAGAGTTACAAAGTCTTGGTGTGGAGGGCACTCACGTTGGGCTGTGGTCGCTGGAGGGAGGGTGGTTGGAATTGGGGGCAGGCCTGGACAGCTGACGTTCAGGTCACTGTCAGTCCCTGTGGACGTGAAGGCGAGGAAGCCCGGCTTGTTGGTGGCGATGTGGCTGTTGATCCAGGTCTGATACTGGGACACTCTGGTGTAGACTCCCGGGAAATTGGGCAGGGCACAACCCTTTCCGAAACTCACGATTCCCCCCTGGATCCAGCGACCGCCCTGCAGGCTCACCAGCGGACCGCCGGAATCCCCCTTTAAGGAGAGGAACATTTAGGAGAAGGAACCTTTGCATGAGGTAAAGTCTGACACAAACACGGGCGGTAAAATGATCACCTGACAGGAGTCCTTGCCCCCGGCACGTAACCCGGCACACATCATGTTCTCTGTGATCTCGCCCACTCCATAGTCACAGTTACACTGTCTGTTCCCCACCACTGGCACCTCCACCTGCATCAGGTTTTGTGGCGAGGGAAGGATCACTAGGGAGACACAAATTCAGTTTAAAAAAGAAACGTGATGAAATACACTTTGAAAGTGGTTTCACACAAAATGGGCTACTGATACTGACAAATAAAATAGAAATACATCAGTATTTCTGTAGTGCACCTCAAGACTACCTGAACCTAAAGGGCCATGTCAGCGGTTTTCTTATTGGTTCAGTCAGTAATACCAACGGTAAACAAAAGGACGGGTCCACCACCAAACTACGGATCAAAGTATTGGAAGCTGCTATCACTCAGGGACTAACACCAGAGCCAAGTAAGACAGTGTTAATATTGATCTTCTGACGCTGTTAAAGTTGTTTCTGCTGTTCACGATACATCACTGATAATTACATTTCAAAAGCTATTCAGCAGTTTGCCGTGAGCACAGTCATGCTCCTCTGATAAATGAACCCTTTTGCTCTTAAATCTCTTTACGAGTGAGTCACCCTTTTGTTTGCATCGTGCGCATGCAAGATTATGGCGGGTGACGTGATACACATTTCTGCCGCAAGTTTCTAGGGCTCGACAGTAGGTGGCACTAATGTGCAAAAAGGTGTAGGAATGTGGCAACAAAGGCAACGAGGACGACTGCTAGCGGCCAAACATAGACTTAACAGTTTAGACAATTGAAAATATTCAAAGAATTGGCTCTGCAAATGTTTGATGATGAACTTATTTCCAAAACTGTGTGTTTGCTACTGCCACAGACAGATTGTGATAAAATTATCCCTACAAACTGTACATTCACGGAGGGTTTTGGCGCTCTCCCAGGTGAATGACGTATCTGAGAGAACACGTGTGTTCCCGCCACCGCGGTCACGGTTTCTCTGAAAATAAATGTTATCGGGCTGCTTTACGACCCACCCCCACTTCCAATGTTGCCCCAGCCGGTGACCCAGGTATCGGTGCCGTTGTAGAAGGTGCTGCTTGAGGCTGCCAGGCAGACAGGAATAATGAAGTTGGTGAAAGTCACCGGTGAGGAGAGCCTCAGCAGGGCGATGTCGTTGTCACTAGTTATTGGGACGTAGTTTGGATGAATGATGATCTCTGCTATAGTCAGAGCCACCTCATTGGTGTTGGATCCCTCTTGTCTCTGGCGTCCCAGAAACACAGTCATGTTTTCGAGGCTGGAGGCACTGAGGTAATCAGAAGGGAAACACATCAGTGCAAAAACAGACACTAAGTCCATTTTTAAGAACATGTCTGGATCAGATTGTATGGAGCTTGATAGAGGTCTCAACAGGGAGATGTAATGGCCCAAAAGTAAATCATTCGTACCCTCGAATTATAAAACCTTCTCTCGATTTACATGTGCTTAACAGACTTTTTCATGACCAAGTCCTATTTACGTCAATTGTTCCCTCAGATCAGTAATTTGTGACCTTCAGTCTGCACATGTTCTGGAAACTTCGCAACACTACAGCGGAGTTTTTTATTAACCAAAACACAAATACATTATCATTAGAGTTGGTTTGGTTGCTGGTTTTTTTTTTGTGTTCAGTCTTTTCTCCCAGTATATACATGTCTGTGTGTTCAACAGATGTCAAAGATAACCCAAAACTGTGCTCAACAGCCAAAACGTGAGGTATATCCCTGTATCTCAGTCCAAGATCGGACTACAAACTACAACACGAGCACCTGCATTTCTCCACTTTATTACTGAAATGTACATAGTGTAATGCCTCGGTGTTTCTGAATTTAAATCACCGCATGAATACGTGTCTCCTGTCGCAGCTCCACCCTCACTGCTCACCTTGGGAAGCAGTGCGCAGCGGTCAGCACCCACTGATTGTTGATGAGGGATCCTCCACATATGTGTCCTCCGAAGCTGTGCAGACTGGCCTGCCAGGGCCAGCGGCCTTCGGTGGCCGTCTCTCCTCCAACGATCCTGCCTTTGACTACAGGCTTACCACACACTGAGAAGAGACAGGAGACGGAGACACGGTGAGTAACACTCCCCCTGCCCTGGACTGCTATCCTTATTTCTTTTTTCAGTCCTGGGATGTTAAACTGTTGGTCGAGGAGCGTGATCCTGGAAGTGTGATGGGATGCTCCCGGCCAACATTCCTGAGCAACGGCGGTAAAACTGATAGTTGTCTAGACGTTTCATTGCTTCTACTTGCGTCTTTATTTTTGGGATTCTCCGTTTGATAGAAAATAATAACAATAACGAGACTGTAAACAGAACAACAAAAGTCCCAGCAACATGTTCACAATGTCAGAAGTGACAGGGGGAAAGAAAGTAAAGGAGGTAGGCATAGAAACTTTGACTTACCATCTTCTTGTGAGTGACACTCTGAAAAACAGAGAACAACCAAAAAAAACCCCTTGAAACAACAATTCTGTATATTTAGTGATATTTCTTGTGCTATAAGGGATATTAACTCAGTGAGTCATTGATTTATTTATATATACTGTATGTATAACACATAGTATAACACTGGACTCGGATACTTGCTTCACAGTTATGTGAAACAGGAAAAAAACTGTCACCGCAGCTTATCATGAAATCCTGACGTTACAATATGCACAAAAGCTACAGTGGGTGCCTTTAAAAAGAAATGATAGAAAGCCTCTTTATCACACTGTCATCTTGTTTTCATGGATCCGCCGACGCGTAGCCATGTGCCGCCTGGAGCTCCCTCAACCTGGCCTGACTGCCTCGTCCGCGAGGATTGTTGACATTCCTTCAGCCGCGCTTTGTCCCGACGGGTTTTTTTTTGTCTGTTTCTTGGGGCCGGACGGGAAACACATATAGTATGTCCTTTATTCGTCATGTGTGAGGACAGACACAGAGGAGAATGTCAGCTGACGTTCGCCATGATCCCTGACTGAGAGTTCAAATCCCAAAGTCCGCTGTGAATTCACCTCATGCGAACAAAGTGAACGCGTCACCGTCAAAATGTGCTTCGGCATAAAGACATGAAAGACGTGCACATTTTAATGATACAGTATCAACAGTTTTGTGACTTGTCAGATATATTAACTGACAACATTTCCTCATTGTGTTAGCGGAAAACGTGAGACAGGTTTGAGATCAGGGAAAACCTCGGCCTGTGCCGCTTCACTTTGGACCCGTCCGTGTCTGTCCCTTGTGAGTCCCTCAACCTGAAGTGCATCGCTGAACCACTGGAGCAGGCGGCCCACTTAAAGTCAATGCGATCCCCGGGAATCTGGGAACGAGGTTACATGGATAAAATTGGACAGGGAATTCTGGGGGCCTAAAGGCTTAGGACACAAGACCATGTCCAGGTGCAGCGCGCGCTGTCACGTAGTCCTGTCCCTCTTTCTCCTTATTTCCTGTCACCTCGCTGTACTCTATGTAATAATGGAAATGATGACAGAAGAAAACACCAGCGATTACTGACAACTGGCACCGATGACTTCGGTGGTCATTTTGATTATCATGACTCCATTAAAGACTGGGTTGCCTAAGTTCACGTTTTGATTAAAAAAAACTCATCATCAAGCCTTAAAAGGTGTTCGGGAGCAGGTCAGGGGAGGTCACTCTGTAAAGTGACGGTTTTCATCCTGGGCATGATGAAATTATTCTGGTAAATGTTAGAATAAAGTCTGATCGCATTTACTGTAAAATAATCCCCCTGGCACCATCATGCTCCATGTTTGTCCCACATACAGTGGGAGAGATGTGGAGGACGCCCCGCCCCGCCCCGCCCCTGGATAAGGAGCCGTTCAGTTCCCGTCAGCATCAGCTCAGCGTCCAGGGACTTGACGAGGCGCGGCTCCATCCCCGTCAGACCCAACCCGCGCTTCTGAGTCACGATGCCCGAACGCTGGTCGAAGTCGCTGTGATCTATCCACATACCTCTGCACAGAAACTAAAGCTCCCTTAAACGGCTGAAATTAAAGCCACAAATAATCATTTGCAAGTTCACAAAAAAGTCTTAAAACACCGACAGGCCGAATCAGAACGTTTGGGCTTCCTTCTGGTCTACTACGGACCACATGACTTGACTTATTTCGTGCACACGTCACCTTCGTGTTAATTTGACACTTTGACGCAGCCTTAAAAATTTTACAGGAATAAATTCTGCTCTTTGGTTTGACTGACTGTAACTGCGACAAGGTGTTAGTCTCTACGAACGAATTTTCCTTAAAATAACTGAGTTAATCAAGATCTTAAGCCAAATCTCCCTGAAGCGAGTTAAAGGAGGAGAGACAACGTCAATGTCATTTTACTTTAACGAGCTCACTCTCAGCTTCTCCGTTTTATCGAGCGAGAAGCCGAGGACACGTCTACAGGACAAGACGCTGTGGTTCATGGCGACTGACAGACTTACAGGCTGTACAGTGTTAACGCAGGCAGCGACTGACAGGATGATTAGCAGTCATTTCCCTCCGCCGCCTCGTAAAACTCCTTTAAATATAGTGATGCACGAGCGGCTGCATCTCACATGATTATCTGCTGTACATGCACACTAATATGTTGTCATTTCACCTTTATGACCTCAGGATAAAGTGCGAACGAGTCCAAATTGAGCCTGGAGTTCAGTAGAACACACGCGTTTGTTCCAGCACAGCTTTTAAGAGTGAGGATTTATTTCGGGGCCAGTCTTTCTCCTTCTCTCTACGGCATTTCACAAGGAAACACCGAACTTTTTATTCCACTACACTGATCTGACAACACTACAGTTACTGCTTACTCTGCAGATTCAGATTCTTTTTCAATAACTTTGGATTGTTGGCTTTTTGCCCTCTAGAAACCCTTTTTCCCCAAAAGGTTCAACGGATGACACAATGAGCTCTGTGATTTTAGAGACTTTACTCAACACTCGAGACCTCTCCTACTTTATTTTGCGCTCCTCTCCTAGATTGAACCATTTTCATACATTTTCTTCATACACATTTGGATTCGTTGCCGTGGGACGGGATCCACTACAGCTACTCTTACTTAGTTCAAAGATTCGACTTCCTCGTCAGTGTTTTTCCTCTCATAAGCCCGTCGGTAAATCTCAAGCACGATTGGTCCTTACCTCCTGTCAGGAGAGTCAGCAGAGTTGCCACATAGATAGCTTTGTAGAGAGCCATAACTTAAGAGTCCATATCACCTGCACTGCTCCGGCATAAATAACCTTGCTGCTTCTCCCCTCCCTCCCTCCCTCCCTCCCTCCCTCTCTCTTTCCATCCCTCAGATGCAAACACACCTCTCTCTCTACCTCTCTGACAAACACTGTTACCTGTCAAAGACACACCAAACCCCCCATCACCAATCACCTGTTTCGCCTCACATCAAACATGTCAGCATCGCTCAAACCCAGCGGTAGGAAAACTAGGTACATTTTACTCATGGCCTGTACTTAAGTACAATTTGGAGGTAGTGTTTCCGTTCAAGCTACTTTATGAGAAGGATGTTGTACTTTATTCTCCACTGCGTTTATCTGACAACTGTGGCTTAAGATCTTAGATAGTAAAAACGTATAAAATGCTTCTAAAATACAATGTATTTTTAAAGACTAAACAGGTGGTTCTCAACTTTGTTGACGGTTCAGATGTGTGAGTCAGTTTCACCAAGGAGACACTTCCCACTTGGTTTCATTTATATAACTATTAAGGTCAAATTATCCAACATCATTTTTAAAAAGCAAAGACTGGATGAAAGTCCAGAGACTGAATCCAGATCAGGCAATCGGAACTTTTTTCCCTCTTTCCACTAATCTTCTCACGACCCCTCACGATTATCTGGTGACCCCCTGGAGGGGACCGACCCCCAGGTTGGGGACCAGTGGACTGAACTCTCTCCCTGTCTATGACGTAAAAGCAGCTCCACCTGGAGCAGCTCCGACAGTAAAATGCTGCTGACGCCTCATGACTCAGTTATAATCTAATGATGTCGGATATAAATTTGTTTATTTCCGTAACAGGAGGAATTTCTTGGCAGAACGAGTGCTTTTACTTTCGATACTTTAAGTACATTTTTCTGATAATACTTGTGAACCTAGGTAGGATTATGAACGCAGGACTTTTATTTCTTACACTTTTGTTTGGACCACCTGAGAGGTTCTAACAGTTTAATTAATGCTTAAGGCTGAATTTATTTATTAGACCAAGAGTTAAGCGTGACAGGTTATTCCTGTTTCAATTAAAGTCATGACCATGGGACTTTCAGAAGAGAGGAACAACACTGGCAGCCTTTAACGGACTATCATAAGGTAAATCTAACCTGGCAGCATTCCTGCACATCTGTACAGGAACCGGCTTGAATTTGACAATGAGCCACTGAATTCTCAGGTTTTGTTTTTTTTTACACCTCAGAAATGTTTTTTACAAGTTTTTGCTCATTTTCTACAACTCAGGTGTACTTTATTTTATAAATCAGCGTTTAGACTGATTTCCTAGCCACGGATTTCAGTTCATTCTTACAAAAAAAAACAAAACAGCTCAGACTTAAAGTCGTGCAGATAACTAATCCATCACATTTAACTTCAAGTACTCTCATGTTTTCATTATGTATACCTAGTAATAACACAGTGTAAAAACGTTCCATTACAAGTAAAAGCCCAACGTTCAAAATTTCACTTAGAGTTACAGATGTATTATCAGTAAAATGCACTTAAGGTAACGGAAGTTGAATAATAATTGTAGTGAGGTAGAAAGTGCAATATTTCCCCCTGAAATGTGGTGGAGTAGAAGGATGAAGTTACAGTTTATTTTCTAGTTTACCTGAGGGCAGCTTTTAAATGAATCAGTGAGTCAGACGTGAAACCAACGGCTGACTGGAAGGATGGAAACCCAATTAAAAACCGACGACACGATTTGGGAAAGCAGCAGGAATCTGAAGCAAACATGTTCTGTAGTGACTGGCATCAAATATGCGAAACACACAGCAGTTTTTGGTAGGTTTAATTGTCAAATCAACACATTACGACTTCGAATCGATTTATATACCTGTGAAATGATCACTCAGAGAGAAAGTTAGAAGCTCATCTAGTCCGAGAATGAGACACATAGAGAGGTGTTTCCGGGGAGGGAAAGTGCGACCTCGCGCTCGCCGGGAAAAACTCTTTGCCGAAAGCAGCTACGGTTTGTCCAAAAAGTCGCTAGATTTGTCCCTAGGGGCTTTAGTGAAGAAAAGTCACTGAAGGGTCCGAAAAGTCGCTAAATCTAGCGACAAAGGCGCTTAGTTTGGCCACACTGCCTGTGAACGAGCCCCTGATGACGCAATAGAAGCTGTTTGTGCCAAATCATTTTGAAAGAACAACGAACAATGGTGAAGCATCAGCCCTTAGTCACGCGGCATTCGGCTGACCAGTATTGTAACTTCATCGCTCACTCGGTCAGTCGCGGACATTCTCGTATATAAGGCTGGACCTGCTGTTGCCATCCAGCCAAGAATGTAAACGTGTCTTTTAAAAGGTTCAAACAGCTGCAAACAGGTCAATAATAAAGCACAAAAACCTCTATCATGGCTGGACTTTCAGCCTTTCACATCAAAGTTTCATACAAGGAAACTCTTTTTATTTCTTCCATGCTATTCATCACAAAGTCATGAAGGAAATAAAATATAAACCCCAGATTTGTTTTCTGTTTCGGAAGTGACGCAGAGTATCTGAATGAAGCCTTAACTGACAACATGTCTCTCAGGTGAGCATTTAAAAAGACTCTTTATTGTCAACTTTATTGAGAGCCAGAAAAGTCCAAAAAAAGCAAATGCGTCAGGATGATTCACAGGGCAATGCGTGCAGTTTTGAATTGAAGTAGATTTAATGCTGCTTTTTTGACACTGATCAACAGAAAAAGATGGTTTAATGTTGCAGGTTTATTGCTAATGTGCCAATACCACGATGCAAAAATACCCAATTACAAATAAAAGTCCTGCATTCACAAGCCCTACTTAAGTAAAATACAGAAGTATTATCAGCAAAATGTACCAAAGTGTCACAGCAAAAGCACTTCCTGTAGTTCCACTTCACAGTAAAAGCACTTCCTGTAGTTCCAGTATCACAGTAAAAGTACTTCCTGCAGTTCCAGTATCACAGTAAAAGTACTCCCTGTAGTCACAGTATCACAGTAAAAGTAATTCCTGCATGTCCAGAATCACAGTAAAAGTACTTCCTGTAGTTCCAGTATCACAGTAAAAGTACTTCATGTGCAAGGACCTGTCTCCTGTGACTGGTCTCTGATTCTCTCTGACGTGATCAGATCATTGATCCTGAGTCATGGAGGCTTCAGCAGTGTTTTAGCTACGTCATATACAGGTAGAGAGTTCAGTCCACTGGTTCCCAACCTGGGGGTCGGTCCCCTCCAGAGGGTCAGCAGATAAATCTCAGGGGTCGTGAGGTGATTCATGGGGAAAGAAGAAAGAAGAAAAAGTAAAATAAAAACACAGTTCTCATACACAAGTGTTTTCAGTTTTGGGGCTTCAATCTTCAATTTTGTGAAATATTGGATAATTTTTCCTCAAACAAATATTTAAATGAAACCACATGAGAAGTTTAGAGGGGAAATGTGTGTTGGGTGAAACTGTTAACTCAGACACCTGAAACCACTGGTTTTATCATCAGCAATTTATTGTTTTTTAAGCTTATATATTTTTATGTAAAATCTTGTCAAGTAAATAATGTGGAGTAGAAGTATTATAAACGTACCCAGTCACTTTTCATCACTGCCTCTTTGCGTGTTCCTCCGCTAAAAGTACTGGATCATGGTGAAAAAGCTAAGGTTGGGAAGCACTGACCTGCATTGATGTTCCTTTGTCTTCATGGGAGACCCACCAAAAGACGGACCCTCCAGCTGCAGCTGTGATTATTCTACACTCAACTAAAAACCTCTGAATACACGCACTGATTATGTGACTCCTAAAACCAACCGGCTGCAGCAGTGAGGATTTCGGTGAAAAGGGGATGAAAGCTCATGCAAACATCTATTTCATGTTTTATGTTTGTAATGAATTCAGATCATTTTGTAGAGTTCTGTCTTCGCTTTGACATCAGTAACTTCTGTTGATCAGTGTCAAAAAAACAAAAAACAAAAATTAAACAACATTAAACCTTATTCACTGACAATAAAACGCAAAAACTCCTGCAGGTCCTGTATCTTGACCTTTCACAGGCATCTGAGGAAGCAGATACGGATGCTTAACGATTGGTCTACGATGTGATGTCTCCAGGGATATAAACTCTGAAGACAAACTGGATCTGCCAGTTGGAGTCTACAGTCATGCTGACCTCAACGAGGAAGTCAGCTTCACTGAAAGTAGAACGCAGGTAGCACTAAAGGCGCAAAGTCATTCTGATTCCACATCCCACACAGCACCAGGAAATTGTGTCACTTTAATAAAAAGACAATTTCAAGCCAGATAAATCAATGAGGCCGTTTATAATAAATGATAAAAATGCATTATTCCTCCCTGCCCTCAGCTAACACAGCACCCCAGGTGGTAATTCAACCAGTTTCTCTCCCATCTCAAACTGGCTTTCGGGGAAGTGATTCTCATTGAGCGGTGCTGTTGGCCTGGGTTCATGGTTTTGTGGTTACGTCATGGTCATGGCAAAACCCGCAAATTCGATGGTAAGTCTGATGTTTGCACGTTTTCCCGCATGTTGATGTGCACATGTCCTGCAGCTACTAAGCTACTTTTTATGCGACTGGGCAAATAAAAAGAGGTTTTGATCATTTGGGCAACTTTTGGTAACATTTGGGCAGAATTTGCCTCATGAAAAGTTAGGTTATATGCCAATGAATCGACCTCTGCTCTCCTCTAATTAGTATGATGAAGACATTACATCAGTTCATTACAACTCGGCTGGAACTTTTTTCCCCAAAGCGTCCTTAGGTTTGGGAAAAATACTGAGAACCAAAAACTGAAAGGTGTTAGTGAATCTTCCGAGAGAAATGTTCCAATTAATGAATTAATGAATTCTTGACAGGTGACTAAAGTTACACAGAAATTACTGACTGTAAAACCGATTTTCTGGTTTTATTTACTTTACAAAAAACAGATGCCATTTTCATATCCAAAGTATCAGTCATAGCTCTTCAATAAAAAAGCCTTGTAAACAAATACCTCTGCTAATTTACATGAAAACATATAATCTAACATTATCCAAAAGACTACTAATTTAGTCTTATAGATACTAAAAAAGAGATAATTTTTCATGACTGTCAGGTGGTTTTGCGCTCACCTGAATCCCTGATGTGCCTCAGAATGCATTTTTTTTCTTCTTTTACTCATATTCAGCAATAGAACATAATGGGGAGGCTCCGAGGGGGGAAATTTTTCTGATAAACGTACGGAAAACCCAATGACAGCAGGTAGATTTAGTCAGGTAAAGTGTTAAGTGCCAGAATTCAACACCTTCTAAAGTTGACCCTTTAACTAAAGCGGATTTAGGACATGTTCTCTATCAGGGAAACAGCTTTACCCACTCATTTTCTCTACCTGCCAGAAATGACACCTAATGAACTTTTTCAAATGGATCAACAAGATCTGATAAAAATGTGCTGAAAAGTAGGACTGCAGTTTTTCAACATACTTGCATAATATAAAAGTTTTATTTGTAAAAGCTGGAGGAAACACAGCAGTAGTCTGAGGTGCTATGGGGCTACGATTTTGGCACAAAGTTCCTTTTTCCTTTTCTACGTACAGTGTAGACTGTCTACCAACTTGGACAGTGTGCCAAGTTTGAGCAGGAGTGGCAGGCAAATGAACAAGTTTATCAAAAGGTAAATGCCTCAGGAAAGCCAGAAAATTCCAAGAACGAAACTGCCAGCGCCACAATGAGATCACCCTCAAAAAGGTGACAATAAGGTGTTTCACAGCCATATACATAGCACTGAAGATGGTTGACATTTCTGAGGATTATGAGTGGTTAAATGAGACTCAGTACCCAGTTCTCAGAAAAAACAACCTATTCAAATTACCTGCGCTCATAAGAAACCATCTGGTGTATTAAGTAGGGGATATAAATTGCATGTCAGTCTGAGGGGAAAGCTGGAACAATGAGAAACAAACTCAGTCAAGCTCTTAACAACTATTCGCAGCTGCCGCGCCTCCTTTTTCCATGTCGGTCGGTCCTCACACCTGATACTCCATCACATTGAGCAACAGTTTTCTGTACAAACAAAATGTTTGAAAGCTACGCAAGATACAAACTAATCAGAGTGATTAAGAACCACAGATGCATTGTTGGGTTTTATCACACTTTCTTTTGAAAACCAGCACATGCACAATACAAAAACAACACATTAATAATAAATACACGAGAGTAAGAGTTCTGCCTCAACAAAAACATCTTAAATACAACTGCGGAGATATGGGGTCTCATTTACAAAAGTGGATTTTACTTGATCATAAACATAAAATCTTCTCCTTTGACGTACTTAGATCTGAGTAAAAATATTCAGAACCAACAAGGTAAAAGGTGTAATTGAATCTTTATCTTATCTTTTAGATCAGTGTTGGCATCTCAAATGAAACTGGTGTTCAAGTTGACAGAAGGGATGGTGGCACGAGTCCAAGGAGTTCTCGACAGGTGAGTTAAACTAGCGAGAAATCACTGACCGTAAAAAAAAACACACAAAAAAAAAGAGTTGCTTCAGTTCAGATACTGCTTTCAAACCTGTTCACAATCTCTTTGGAAATGAATCAGACTCTCGGCCTTTTCAAATCTTTGTCTCAAACCTGTCTGACATCTCTCTGTGAGGTTTGGAATGTTTCATCGGATTCAATAAACTGCACAAACTTTTCATAAATAGCTCCTTTCAACTTGACGAACTCCATCTGCTCTCGAGGGGGGTGCTGCATTCACGGGATTTGGTCATTATCATAATCAACGTCCCCAAATTGCTATGTAAGGTGATCTGTTTTGCTCCATCTGTTTCAAGTTTCATTCAAGAAAAAAATGCTACCCAAGAGTAAAAATAAGAATTTCACACTGCAGAGCTTCAAGTCCTGTGGTCAGAAAATGACAGACAAAAACAGAACATATTTAGCAGAACCATACTGTAACAGAAAGAAAGAAAGAACAGGTTAACAGGAAGTTAGCTGAAACGTTGTACTGTAGCAAAGCAGTCCATAATTTAGAAGAGACGCCGTCAGGGGGACTTCAAAGTAATGAAGATGGATAAGAGAGTAGAGTCGGTGATGCCTCTAGAGCTGCAATCAATCAGTCGATGAATCAATCAGTCGGCCGAGAGAAAATGAACCAGCAACTATTTTGACAATCGATTCATCATTAGTCATTTTTTGAGCAAAAAATGCCAAAAATGTAATGGGTTCAGTATCTCAAATATGGGAATCAACACTTTTTCCTTGTTTGAAATTAAACTGAATAGCTTTGGGTTCTGAATCGTTAGACCAAACAAGTGATGTCCCCTTGGGCTTTTGGAAATTGACATGGTCCGTTTACTTATTTACTTTTTGAACTGAAGGATTTAAATTGTCGAGCGTTACAACAGGGGATGTTCCCCTGGACAGCGACCTGCGTCAAGACCCTGAGGCTTCCTCAAAACTAAAAAAATATTTTAAAAAGTTGCCATGCCAAAGTATGTCCCAAATAAACAACTAAATTGTTTAGGTAAACTGTGATAATGTTAGAGCAAAATGAATGATCTGTTTGTCATATCATCAAGTTTATTTTAGTTTTCATGATCTGGTGTTCACTCCAAATTCATTCGGATTAAGACATTTTGATTTTTAAGTCAAATGTTTTTTCCACCTAAAAGAAAACCAGGCTATTTGCACATGACTTATCGACGGGTCTGAACCAGTCATGACTTTGGTTCATACCAAACACTAAATTCTGGGTATAAGAAAACTGGTGAATGCAACAAATTCCATTAAGTCACTCGTACCTGCCATTGAGAACAAATCCACTGGTTGAGTGGTTCCTTCATGAGGCCTATTGGGTCTCACACTCTACAGTAACTGCTCAGTTGTTGAGTTGTTCTGTTTGTGAACAAAGTGCAGTGTAAGAGCTTCCTATCCTGCAGTGATCCAACACAACCACCAGAAGTGTATTTAGTCTACAGTGAGATTTAAGATGACCAATATTTTCAAAAGTCCGTTTCTTGACTTAAAGCGTTTTTTTTTTTTGGACTCCCTGGGGTTTATATTCCACAGCTTTGGCCGATATTTGTCACTTAAAATATCAGTTGACTCACTAACTTAACTGCGTACACCTGAGCATGCAGTAACCATGGTAGCCGCACTTTTACACTAAAGTCTTATGGTGAAAACAACACGAGCCTTCAGGTTTTTAAGTCCCCTGGTTACTAAACCTTGAAGTGAAAACAAGGATGCGTGCCCTCAACATGTCAATAAGAAAAACAACAAAATATTGATTTGTTTCCATCAAGTAGGCTCAGCTGTTCAGGAGAAAAAAATAATAATAAGGTTGGCATATTCGCCATCTCACAATGTTAAAATTTCCTTCGGAAAAGTTACTGAATTCACAACAAAAAGCTGAATTTTCCATGGAATTTCATTCAACACTGGTGGACTCCTCCCTGCAGAGGTAATAAGGGATTTAGATGATATAGTTAAGCTGGACTGTTTCTGACTGTTGCCACTGTTGGTGCTGGTGAGTAAACTGTTTTAGTAATCAACTGAACTGATGGCCAAAGTGATAAAAATCAGGCTCTGGTAGTAAAAAAAAGAAAAAAAGAAAATTGAGATGGAATTTGATCCTGAGTTTGTTTTTCTAAATGAGGCCCCACTGAGCAGAAGAAAGGAGTGTGGATGGATGTGAAGAAAATGAGCGACATGAACAAGAGCAAGCACAAAAAACAGGGACGGTCACTTTTTTCTACAGACTGAATCAGGAGGATCGAAGTTAACAGAGTTATATAAAAAGGGAAAGGTGAGGGCTGGGCCCAGTATGGACAGGGGTACACACACACACACACACTGTTCTTTGTGCTGAGGTGGGGGGAGAAGAGTTCGTCTTTGAATGTTGATTTAGTAGGGACGGCCCCGTCGCTCCTGTCTGCGGTCACCCCTGGAAATAACAACAAACACACACTTACTTCATCAGCATCGAACCAATGAAAAACGTCCAGAGGATGTACAGGTGTGCGTGTTTGAACAGTAAAGGTTTTAGACAAATGATGAGCTGATGTACGGAACATTCAGGTATCCACCAAACCTTCACTTATGTGACAGTATCATAATGCAAAAATACTCCTTAAGTGAAAGCCCGCATTCACACGTTGCATGGAAAGACTTCTTGTCAGACAAAACCAACCCTGTCAACAAGCTTTTAGTCATTTTTTGGTGAAAATACCCCGAGGTCTGTGAGTCAAAGATACACACCAAGATTTTGTCAATGCCCCTCAAATCCTTAAGTTTCCAGCTCACAGTTGATGTTTTGAAACTCAACATAATCCACAGCCGAGCTGGAAGGAACATTTTAAACCGCTACAATCTGTGCAGAGGTTTTTAGATGTCAAGCTGACATATAATCCTTGTTTTAACAGCATGTCGATGATTTTATTTCCACATGCAGCAGGTTTTTAAAGGTTCTGGCAAATGGAGTATTTCAATTGAATATTTATATTAAAATGGTGCCCAAAAGACTGTTAACTGGCTTTAGAAAGTATTTGGACCGCTTCAAATTTTGCACGCTTCCTCCTTTTATTATGTAATTTCAAACAGATTCAAATTTGATGTTCACAGAAAATAAACCAGGATAATAAAAGTATTGAAATGTAAGCACTGTGGATGTGGAAATTAGGCATGTGCACTTGAGTTTTATGCCTCTGGCCAAATGACTGTTCCCAGAGCTGGAAAGGGTCTGACTATTATACCCTTGATGTTTAAAAACTTGTTTTTAACCAAATTTAATTTCAAATCTTGACACAAAGATGATTTTTCATTGAGTGAATCTGACCTTGTGTCTATCTTGCCAGGGCCATATCCTCCCCGGTCGCCTCCTCGGCCCCCTCTGAAGCCCCCGCGGTCGCCGCCTCGGCCCCTGAAGCCGCCTCGATCAAACCCCCCTCTGCGCTCTCCTCCGTAACCTCCTGGCGGTAGAACAAGCGATTTGGTGACAATTTCTAAGCCGCAGAGGAAGTGTCACTTTACTACGATTGACTCTGGGGTATTCTGTACACACTGAGGATTGATCAGACTGTCCATGTCAAGTGGTATAAGATACAAACACTGGATAGGTCTAACCTCTTTCCATGGGGGGCATCCCACCAGCATCCTCCGGTTTAGGAGCCTTGCACTGGTTACACTCATTACGCCATGAGAAGTTCAGGTTGCCGCAGTTGCTGAAGAGAAATATGCAGAAAGGACGGTAATCAATAAATAACCACAAAAGTAAATTAATAATAATAATAATGATGATAATAATAATGATAGCAACTCTCTCTCAAGTTTGTGTTACACTTCCTTATTGCTTAAAGACAATAAAGACAAGAGAGAGAGTAATAAGATTATACAGTAAAAGTAAAAACGGATAAAAGACATAAAACAATAAATAAAATGATATAATATTTTCTGGGAGGGATAAAACCATACAGATCAGTTGAAAGCCAGTTTAAAAATGTGCCTATTTAGCTGACATTTAAAAGAAATGAAAGAAGCTGCTGTGCCAGTAGTGAACAACAAATGCAGATAGTTACAGTAATCCCGATGGAATGAAACAAAGGCGTGAATAGCTTTCTCCAGGTTTGATTTTTAGAGATGTTCCTCAACCTATAAAAACAAGGCTGAATAACCTCCTGTACTTGTTTTTAAAGGGCAGATTTGAATAAGAGTGCTCTCAAATTTCTGCCAGATGGCCTCAAGTTTGTGGGCATGAAGTCAAGCTTGATTGATGATTAATTTCGACTGTCAGGCTGCGTGGGGCAAATATAATTATCTGAGTCTTAGCCTTATTAAGCTGGAGGAGGTTGCAAGACATCCAGCTCTTTATATGTTCGGTGCAGTCTTTTAGGGCACCTAAACTACAAGAATCAGTAGGATTTACAGGAAGATATTGTGCATCAACTGTGTAAAAATGAATCATTATGTTTTGTCTGCAATGACCGCCTGAAGTCTTGAACCCATGGACATCACCAAATGCTGCGTTTCCTCCCTTGAGATGCTTTTCCAGGCCTTTACTGCAGCCGCCTTCAGTTGCTGCTTGTCTGTGGGTCTTTCTGCCCTCAGTTTTGTCTTCAGGAAGTGAAAAGCATGCTCGGTGGGGTTGATGTCAGGTGACTGACTTGACCATTGAAGAATATTCCTTTACTTTCCCTTGAGAAGCTCGTGTGTTGCTTTCGCAGTATGTTTCGGGTCATTACCCATCCTTACTGTGAAGCGCCGTCCTAATCGGTTTTGCAGTATTTGGCTGAATCTGAGCAGAAAGTATAGAACTATACACTTCAGAGTTCATCCTGCTCCTTCTATTGTCATTCACATCATCAATAAACACAAGTTGGCAGCCATACATGCCCAGGCCATAACACTTCCTTCTCCATGCTCTTCTCTTCCCATCATTCTGGTGCAAGTTCATCTTGGTTTCATCAGTCCAAAGAATCTTGTTCAAGAACTGTGCAGGCTTTTTTAGAGGTTTTCAGGCAAAGTCTAATATGGCCTCTCTGTTCCTGAGTGTTACCAGTGGTTTGCACCTTGTGGTAAAACCCTCTGTGTTTATATTCATGAAGGCGTCTTTAGATTGTAGACTTTGACAACGACACACCTACTTCCTTCAGAGTGTTCTTTACCTGGCTAGAGGTTGTGAAGAGTTTTTTCATCTGTCCGAATACTTATGTTTCTAACTATATATGTTCTACTATACCAAAGGGGAGGGAAAAAAAAAATTAAAAAAAATTATCTTACAGTATTTTTACAAAGTTGCATAATGAATCATTCACATAATACAGTGTATGCAAATCTACAAATGACATTTAACAAAAATTAGATTTCATCCAGATCCTTGAGCAAGTGTTATATACAGATACACACTGTGAAATCAACATATCCTGACTCACGGGTTTGAACACTTCCAGTCTCCAGCTCTCTGCTGTCCCCCTCCTCCACCTCCTCCACTGCCACCATTGCCTCCTGGAAAACCTCCACCTCGACCCCCACCAAATCCGCCATGGCCCATCGGCCCTTCACAAAGCAAAAAAAACAACCCAGTTAGATCTCCTGTCAGCGACAGATAGGACTGGTGATGCCTTACCTGGTATTACGAAGATGTCTCTCACAGCTGTTTACATTTAATGAGTAAAGTTGAATTTATTGTGACTGCTTCTTTAGCCCTCATACTTTCAGCTATAAAATAACCTCTTCATGTGATTATAAGAGAGACTTGTGACTGCAAACAGGATGATATTGCAAATGTACAAATAGCAATAAGAGAATATTTTTTTACGACAGCATGAAACCTGAACGTTCAGATACAAAATGGACCTTGTGGTGAGACTATTTTGACAACTGCTGTTTCAAAGGTCAAGAATGCACTTTGATTCTTAACTTTTAAGCAAACATGGATGAAAAGTTCTTAAAGTGCTTAGAGTAACAGAACTGTGAAATCTACAAGTCCATGACAACCGGGCAAATTTCATCCACTGAGTAAGATTGTGTGATATGATGAAAAGCTACTGAGCAGCTACATAATGGACCTTGTGGTGATGGTGCCAGCAGCTGTTTCCAAAGTCAAGAATGAACTTCTAAACTAAATTGTTCTCAGATTGGATAGGACTTCTAAATAACATCTCATACCGCCATTACAAAATGCGAACCTTCAAAAACAAAGTTTAAGTTTAGAAAACAGGCTCACCTCCTCGTCCGCGACCTCCCCTCATGCCACCTCGGCCTCCAAAGTCAGCTCTGCGGGTGGCAAAGGACACCTTGATGGGATTTCCATTGAAGTCCTTACCTGGTGAGGAAAGATAGGTTCATAAGGAGCTGAGCTGAGCTAAGAAAATAAGTGTGCTTTAAATTGCAAAATGGATTAAACTGAGAAATGAGAACAAGAACAGAATTTTACACAAGACAAACTTAAATGTGACTCTTAAGCATTTGTATTTATTTCCTTTGAAGAGCACACCAGCTGAGGCCAGCTTGAATTCATGTCAGATTAATTATAAAATGTTAAAATATAAATGATACCAGCCTGACTTTTTAAAAAGGTCATGGAGCTAACGCCAAATTTGGGGGAGCCCTGACAGACACATAAACAACGTACCATCAAACCAGTCGATGGCGGCCTTAGCTGAAGGGGGGTCATCAAAGGAAACTGTGGCCTCCCCTTTCAGCTTTCCTGTCTCTCTGTCCGTGTACAGATTGATCATGGGCAGGCCTGTTTTCTTGTTGACCTATGAGTATGGAAAGAGGGAAGAAACAGGGACAATTAAGAGACACAAAAACGGATGACTCAGTTGCAAAAAGGTGTCATATATGGGCAAATATTTGTGCCGAGAAGCAAAGAATTTGATCAGATTTTAATTTATATTTCAAAAGTTGAAATTGTAGGTCAATTTTTGAAGAACAATTTGATCAGCTTCGAGCTTTCTGAGACACAATATCCGGGCACCTATGAAAAACAAACAAGTACAAATTCCACTTATTGATCAGCCTCCATTTCAGCCATTGTTGAATTTGTACTCATTGGGTTTTTTCCCACGTCCCTGTATGTAGTGTTTCAATCTGAATTTGAAGACCTGATTTTGAAATATATTGTGCTGCCACGGAAATTTATTGTTTGTTTTTTTTTTCTTCAATCAGTCCAACTTTGAATGTCACATTTGTTTAAATTCAACATCAGTCACTGATAAACTGTCAAATTCTGAAATGCAAATTCATCTTTAAAAAAATCCACATATTTCCCAGAGCCAAGATTTCTTAGCATATTCTGCCCTTACTCTATTAAAGTTTTTCATACTATAAATTTATTACATAAGTGAATAAATCTATACATTTATAAACCATTTAAATCCAAGCAGTGATCAATGACTGATGACCATAAACATGTAGCAATGGAGAGCTACCTTAATGATCCCAATCTGCTTAAAAAAGTCTGCCACTGATTCTACAGTGTAGTCGTCTCCCAGGCCTTGTACGAAGATGGTGTTATTGTCAGAGTTATCCTGGTCTTGCACTGTTGGAAAAAATATGAAGAGATGTCCAGAGAGCAACATTCACAGCGATTTAAAGCATCTTTGTGAATGGTTGAAAAATGCCCGGTGTAGGCGGAGTGTTAGGTTTTGTTGCTAGGAGGAAGAAATTATCAATGATAATACAAAACTTACTGAAGCCAGGTCCTCCATGTCCATGACCTGGGTCTCTTGGTCCTTGAGGACAAAAAAAAAAAACAGATATCAGTTTTGGTAAAGAACATTTGTTGATCCACACATAAAAACCAATCATACAAACTGTAAATTCCTTTCATTCCCACCTTGTTCCCACCAAAACGGTAACAGCATTTCGCTAGTAGCCACTCTGCCTGTGTAGATATGATCTAAAGGGCTTACCTGGACAGCCTGTATACTTGTCACAAAAAGCACATTTTACCATCCTGTCTTTCAACCGTTTCATTATATTACCACACTTAAGAGCTGTACGCAGAGGACAAAAAGTAGCTGTTATTATCTTTTTCAATTCCAACGGAAAAGCGTACGAAACAAGATTGTCCACATTATTGAGATACTGCCCTCAAGTTCATTTTGTGCCTCGGAATAACCACCATACTTCTCACAGCATTCAATTTCATTGGTTTCAGTAGGTTTTTTGCTCAAACAAATAAGTCTGACACTTCATGGAGAGCCACTCAGGTTGGGTTCTTGAATTTGATTTTTTAAAACAGTCCACAAGTCAATGCATTTGTGTTGATTCATTTCTTGATATACTATAAATCATTTCCTTTAACACAAACTTGAACAACTCTTAGAAATAAGTGCCACACATTGAAACACAATCCCTTCTTTGAGTATGTATACCTTCAACTGACACATTAATCCATGCCATTCAATCATTCTTTTGTCTACTTTAATTTTACAACAGCTTAACAAAGAGACTTGGAAATTGTCCCAACATACGTCTTGAGAACAAGAACAACATGTTTGTCATTCTGAGAATTTGACAGATTTCAAAGCATGTTGTAATTTAGTACAGTTACATGTACTTTACCCACTCACCCACCCAACTTCCAATGTTTAAGTTTTCAGAGGTTAATGGAAACACTTTGAAAGTTCTGGTGTTAAGTCCTGTCACCTTTTTGAAGATGGACTGCATGGTGCTTCAGTGGCAGCTTGATTTACCAGAGCTTTTGGAACTAGATAATATCTTCTTGCCTTAAGACAAACTTTGCGCTGTTATCAGAAGCCAGTGCTACAACCGTTGCAACACAACATTTGAACCACTTACAGTACATTTGAGTACAGTAATAAATCTGGCAAAAAGTGACAGTGAAACCAGGTGAAATCTTTTTCACAGCAACACAGAACCGATGATTCTTCTTACGTGGAAGAATCTCACTCAGGGAAATTACTACACAGCACTAATCTTGGCACAACTGTTAGATGACTAATTCTTGTTAACAAGCAGCTTTTTCTAAGGAAAGACTTTTCACCTTTTCCATGACAGTGCCATGTCACTATCGCTAATGTGTACAGGTTGGTGTCAATACTAAAACTCTACATTTTAGCTTAGTTGAATGCCCCCAGATTTCAAATCTTAGTTTCACTTGGGACTGAGTGATTGGTAAATGCCTTTTATGTATGACAAACGTACCTGCCATTCAATACACACACTGTTTATTCAGAGCTAACGAATTAAACAAGCTGTCCTCTTACTAATTTGCACAGACTTTTACAATGTTAAGACTTTTAAACGACAATTATTTTCGTATCGACAGTCGATCTATACATCTGTTGAGTTTTCCTTACAATGGCACATAAACATAAAGAAAGTGTTTATGTAAATAAGTAAAGTGTGTTTTCCCTCATAGACAATATGTTATTATTTCAGTGTTTTGTTCTAGAGTATTACTGTTCTGTAATAATCACGTTATTCATTAAGGTAAGATCAGGTGAAGTATTAAAAATTTCTCTGTGCATCCTAATGTCACTGACACCACTAGTGTACTTACATCCACTCTGCTGGTTTATAATCTTGATTAAAAAATGCATACTATATATAATAAAAGCAACTTCAAACTGAATGTCAATGTAAATACCAAGTATCTCTCTGTCCCCTAAAGAGATTTGAGATTACACTTTCAATCGCTAACATACACCTTCAAAAAGTAAACCTATAACATATACTTATTCAAATTAAAGCAAATGTGAGATTGACGACCCTTGGATTTGGTTTACCCATGCAACAGACTGTTATGTGATAATGCTTTGACAACAATTGGTCTATTGCTCCAAATGGACCACCATGTTGTTGACAAACTTTCTTTCCATTTACAGTACACTGAGTACCCTATCAAGTTACTGGCACTTGATAACATTCCACAGGTGTGCAATTAAACCAGTTTTTACCATCCAACACTGAACTGTGAAAAGGAGGACCCAAACTTCCTTCTACAAGTTTTACAGCCATTCTTGGACTGGGCATTGTTGTCAATTTCTCATGACACACAACTTGCATAATGTTTGCAAAATCTGAAAAACAGGGCATTTCTCCAGGTTGTAGTTGTACGGCCCAAGCTGCTAATACTTTTTTTTATCTCATTTATTTTGTTGATTGACGCAGCACCCCATCGAGCACCTCAGGTTTTATGACTCATAAAAGACCGGACCAAAGCTCTGAACACCCACCTACTAAAATTCAAACACCATAAAATTCCAATACCAAAGATGCAAGATAGAGTACAGATGAGCTACAGTTGTAAGGTTATCATACAACTCCCTCTGCTGAGTAAGAGAACACTTGCAGTACCTCAGGCTTTTAGCCATTCAGAAAGCTCACACTGAGGCTTACCTGTAAGGCCGTGCCATGAAAAAGATTATAACACTATACCTTGTTTAGCATATTGAGAAATTAAAAAAACAAAATGAAAGTCCTGAGATTAAGTTCAGCCTCCGCTGGCATATTTATGTTTTGTCAACAGCATGAATAAGCGTTTTTCCTCTGCATGTGTTTACACACTGTTTTCCTCCTACAATAATCAGTTAAAATCGGTGTAAAAGTAAAGTGTAATTTTCGTTGACCAAGTACTTGGGTTTCTTCAAAAACCACACACTTAAATTACCATAACCTTTTCTACCCACTTTATCCTTTAAGTATGATTTCCAATTCCCCTCCCTTTAGCTTCGGCTCTTCAAACTCAACAAATCTTTTTACTCAAGTGTTTTTTTGTTTTTTTTTGTTTTTTTCCACTTACCACCAAACTTATTGAATCCTCCACGATCGCCCATTCTGATGAAGAGGAAGAGAGAAACGACACGCATTGAAGGCTGGTGCTGACAGCGATTTCTCTCATTGGGTTGTGGGTAACCTTCACTCTCAGTCTCTTCATTAAACCCACCCCTCTTGGTTTGGCACTTGTCCTTATGAACCCCTACTTAATCTTGTTCAGTCTGCTGAATATACCTCGAGGACAAGAGGCCAGTTTAAAGACCTTGTCTTTATTTGTTCAAAAGCAACTGAAATTTGCAATTTTTTAACCAAAATTTCTATCAAGTCTTTCAGTAACTTGTATGTTCCCATTTTATTTCATCATACAACTTGATTTTTTGTGTCAATTAACTAACCCAAACATTAACACCTTTGATCCCTGGATTGCTGTTGGGTATTTTTTTTCTTTTCTTTTAGCTCTGACAACTTTTACTCTTTAAAAAAAAATGCAGCAAATCCCAAAACAGGTGTTCTTTGAGGCTTTTATCGTGATCACTCGAATTATTAGCATTTTTCATTTTTCTTTCCTCCAACTACAAGAAGACTATTAACTGTCTGTAGACTTCCCCCATTTTGCAATTTCCCAAATGTTGGCTTAAGAGTAGAAAGCCAGCCTGGAGAGAAGGTAAAAGCCTAGGAGAAGATTCAAAGATTGATTAAGGCAGAGTATGACACAGTTATCCGTCAGGGCTGGTTGGGAAGGAGGTGGTAACAGGTGAGAAAGGCAGGTGATGGCAATGTCTTGTGGCATGTTAGTGTGCGGGCAGGGTCATGGCCAAGGTTTGCTTGCCATGGAAACACATTTAGGCAAGTTATTGCAGACAAAAATACACTTGTGAAGAGGAAAAAAACAATATATTGGCATTGAACTTTACAGTGTTGAGAGGTTTACTGGCCAAGCTAGCAGATTTATTTATTTATCAGAAATGTATTAAAAACACCAAACCTTCAATGCATAGTGCAAAACTCTAATATTTCAAATAACTAGTTGTGCTGCTGTGTATGTTGTGTTCCAGTGTTGGGCAAATTTGTCTTTCTTAGAGTTAAGCCTCTGCCTTTAGTTTACATTCCAACACTTGCTCAGTTTGTGCCTTTTCTAAATGGCATATACACTTCATTAAACCAGGATATCATGTCTGGCATAAAAACCACAGGTGCGCCACAAGCACCAGTAGCTTTTTTTTTACTCACATTTACACGTTCCTCCATTCTCAAATCTTAAAACAAGATCCCTCATCATGCCTTTGTTGACCAACACAAGAGGATATCAGCTGATCAGTGCAGAGTGTTACCTGCCTAATTTAAGGATGCTGCGATTGGGACTGAGTTCCAAATATTGTAATGGGGAAAGAGTTCTAAATATAGTCCACAATGGATGAGAAAACATACAATGAAATGGCAAACTAATTTGTCTAGGAGTTCATGACCAACATTATGGGGTTACGACGAAGTAAATGAAATACTGTGCAACCTCTATAAGAAAAACAAAAACATCAACTTACCATACCAGTTTCTGCTTCATAGCCTCACTCATTCAATGATTACGTTCTTGTTGTAAAATCTTTGTTCTGTGATTTGTCTCTGCTCTGTACTGTATAATTTTTTGGGTTTATATGGGTATGCCCAAGCCCATAAGCTTTTTCTCAGTATTTTTTCATTTATATCTTTAAGTTTTTACAGAAATAAAATTTGAATTAAAGTCTGTATGTTTACTTAAAGGATTATCATTTTGGACAAATTATATCTCTAACCGGAAATTAGCTTGTGAATGCAACACTGTGTTGCAATTAACTCTCAGGCATTGCATTTCTGAGCTACACACAAACAGTCACCACAAATCTATACTCAACCTGTGTTCGATGCTGTATGTTTAGTTTAACAGGACTTCCTCTCAGCAAAAAGTGCAGATTTAAAAATACATTAAATTTAGTATCCAAGTATTGTTGTTGTTTGTAATCCGGCTTTCATGCAATGCTGAGTCTGAGTGCGATCATGCAACAATTTCTGTAAAAATGACAGAATTAAAGTTTGGGACCTGAAATTTTGTGGTCGAGCACAAGAGAGAATCCAACTCATTTTGGTCTGGATCATCGCTGGCTGTGGAGAGTCTGTTGTACATAAGTTTTTTTTGTTTTGTTTATAGTAATGTAAAAAAGGCAAAAAGACCACTAACAGGACAAAGATTTTAACCCACGTATTGTAATACAGACTTGCCGTAGAGGTAACAGCAGACACATCACCATGCACCGTGTACAGCCAAATCACCATGAAAACCCATCAATGTTGCATTTCACTTTAAATAGGGTTTGCTAGTTGGTATTTTTTTAGTAGAACTTTTACACTGAGACACTGATCTGGTAGTGTAGATATTTGCTATTAAATGTTTTGTATTTGTGCTGTTCACGTTTAAAAATGAATCTTACAAGCGCATGTAGTGAACCTGTTTATGGTTGCATTTGGTTTTTCCCATCATTCAATCCCACCTCCTCTCAGGCTGTTGTATGTAAAGAATCACTGAAACAAGGGCATTTCCTCAAATAACTGACAGTGAGGAAGAGGTAATGTTTCCTAATGAATCTGTCATTTCTAAGATTTCAAACAGAAAGAGAGATAGAGGCAAACTTAAATCTTAAACTTAAAGTTAGACACTCAGCCAGTCCAGCTGATTTATCCTGGTTCATGTTGTAGCACTTTCATTCAAGGGTCCATCTTTTCAATGATTCTTATGAGTTAATATTGCATCTTCTTGCTTTTGGTGGTAATAATCATAATGTCGACTTTGTTGGTTTTTGACCAGCATTCAGGCACAAGGACCTTAACTTGACGAGCCCAACACAGGAAACTCCAAACCCCTGTATATGATATGATGTCAACTCTGAACTGTACCCTGTTTACTCATCATTTGAAACATTACCTTTATGTTGTGTTTGGACACAGGCAACAGTGTTTTGAACAAATACAATGTCCTTTTGTGAGCTCTGGGCATTTCATGTTTTCTGATTCAACACATCACAGTTGTTTATTTTAAGTAGGGTGGGCAATAATTCAAATGACTGTAAATCAACTTTCGGTGGTTTAAACTTACAAGCCCAAGCAAACCGTAATTAAAGTTTGTCAAAATTAGTTTTTTCATGCATTTCACAACAGTGAAGCACAGTTTATTGCATGAAAAACCTTTTTTTTTTTTTTTTTTTTTTTTTTAAAAAAAACAGAGTTTTACACCAAATCATTACACTGTATATATTAATATAAGAAAAATAATCTTATTGATATTGTGATATTGAGTTCTACCACATCGCCCAGCCTCAGCATCAAGGCAATGATGGATTTGTGTCAGAACTTAGGGTGGGCGGATAAACACCATACTACCAAAAGTAAGCACAGTTTGGAGTTTTGAATATTGATATCACAGAAATGGATCTATCTCACCTTAGATCATGTTCTGGACACATGAACACTCTAAGTGAACGCACTCTCTGTTTATCTGCTGCTTTTGTGTGCATGCGTGCAGCAATCACATTAGTTCAGATAATTCACACAATTAACATATCTATCATTTAAAAATTCTATTGTGTTTTAAAATGCATGGGATTGATTAGCGGAGTAAACAGAAATGCCTGATGTTTACCAAATCAATAAGTGCTAATAAAAATGTATTCAGTAATAATGAATTGATGATGCATTTACCTTATAAATCATGACACATTGCTTCTCCCTCTGTCACAGTTCAGTAGCATGTTTTAATAATAAGTATTGGGATCAATATTGATTCTTGCCCTGGTTTTATTTGGTAATGGATCTGAACTGATTTTATGTCATACCAGAGTTGCAGCACAAACTGTATCTGTCTGCAGTTTAACTCAGGAAGGTGCTGGGAACACAGGTAAACTTTTAATATGCATGTATGCCTTCACCTTAGAAGGGTGCATATATGGCATACCACTCTGAAAACATACAAAGATTTGTGCAGTCATTACTGCAGACAGAAAACATATCATGCTTTGTGGCAATTTAGAAGTACCTGGAATTATTTTTCCTCAAATGCAAGTGGGAGGGGAAATTTTGCCACATCAGCACACACCTCTCAATTGCTTTAGCATGTAGCTACAAATGTGGAACAGTACCCTCTCTCTTATTTTATCTCTCTACACAGTTCCACATTTAACCAAAGGTGAGATAACATTTTCATGCATCGCTGTACTCAGGTTCAGAGTGCTTTCATAAGTCCAGGAGACCTACAAAGACGGGACTGATAATATGGACACTGCATGATTTTTTAACACTCACCCCATGCCTCCTCTTCCTCTTGGTCCACCTCGCCCACCTCGGTCAAAACCACGCTCATATCCGCCGCCACCGCGACCTCCAAATCCACCCCCACGGCCCCTGCCACCGCGGCCATCCTGACCTCCGTAACCTCCATCAGGACCACTGTATCCTCCACCTCCTCCTCCACTTATTGGAGGGCTGTCATCTCCGTATCCTGAAAGAAAATTGAGACGATCTGACCTCAACAGAGTTTTCTATTTGAGAGTGTGACACACATTCTGCATGCCACCACTATTTTTAAAATCAAATAGCTTTAGCGTATTATTTAGTTTGGTTTTATATCTATCCAAGTAACTCTAGAAAACTGTATAAATAACAACAATACTGAAATCTACAACAAGATGTTTTTTCCAACTATTTAGGATAAGCCACAGTGTGTGAAAAGTATTTTACGGAAGAAGTAGTCCCTCTGAAAATTGTTGTCAGACAGCTCTGTGGATTATCCTGAGGTGTAAAATTTGCATAATTATCTCATGTTCATCTATGTTCCCTGCAGAAGTCATTAAAACTTCTTTTCACTTAGAGGAAAAACAAAAGATACACTGTAATTATAAAAATTTTATGTAAACCTATTTCTCACCTCCACCTTGACCATACTGGCTCTGCTGGCTGTAGCTCTGTGGAGGAGGGGAGTTGTAGCTCGGAGGCTGGTTGTAGTGACCTCCTCCATGTTGGGATGGTTGTTGGTGGCTCCCGCTGCTACCATATCCACCACTCTGACCTCCACTGCTCCCATAACCACCACCGCTCTGTCCACCGCTGGGTGGCTGGTTATAGCCAGCGGCCTGTGAGTTGCCTTCATAGCTGTTGAAAGAGAAGAGGACCATTGGAAAAAACTGAAAAGCACTTGAGAGAACACACCGCCACCAGGGCTGCACCATTATAGCACTGCAGCTTGCTGGAAGAGAAACCTACACTGGTGGTTCACAAACTTTTTCTTTTTGCCACAAGCGATTTTTTCCATCGGTTCATCTGACAGTCAACATTTATGACTACTGTGCACCTGGAAATCTCACATATCAGAAAGGATGTTTCAGTACTATGACGACCCCCAACTGTGAGCTGGTGTGAACAGTCCAGCTGCTGCACAGCTGTTTATTTAACAGTGTTTTTAATATGGTGATTTCTACATTTGACATATGACCTATTTATTAAAAATGTAGTCAATGTAAATGTTGCCTAGCTTTTACTGCAGTAAAATCTTATTACAAATATAGAAAAATGGAAATAAACTTTGGCTTCCACTTATGATTCAATCATCATCATCATCATCGACATCTGGGGGGCAACCATAGTAATCAGGTACTAAATAACATGCCAGAGGAGATCAACATGCCTGACTTTAACTTTTTTAATACACTTGCAATGAATATCTACAGAACTTTAAAAGTGATTTTAAGTATGCAACCGACAAATGGGGATAAATCTCGGTTATTTAAATGTAAAGAAGCAGAAGCTGGTGTCTTACCCTGCAGAGGATGAAGCAGGAGGCTGCTGCTGGCTGTAACTAGAGAAGGGTGACTGCTGGTTGTAGCCCGTGTTGGAGGGCTGGTTGCTGCTGCTGTAGCCTCCAGAGCTGTAGGACTGACTGGAATGATTATAACCACCTCCACCACTCTGGTTAGAGGGCGGAGAACCGTATCCTCCTGGGAGAAAAGAGAAGACAGGACATGCAATTATATTCAACTAAATCACTCCATCACAATGTGTGACTGAAAAACCGTGTGCTTTTGGACAGGTACTGAATCTTCCTCTACCTGACTGGGACTGACCATAACTGCCATATCCTCCCTGGTTGTAGGAGCCAGAGCTACTGTCAGAGCCCTGGTTGTAGCCCCCGTAGCCCTGCTGGCTGTAACTCTGGCCAGAGGACTGACCATAGCCCTGGTTAGCACCACCACTTCCACCACCACCTCCACCATAGGATCCATAGCTGCAAGAGGTTAAAAACAAGGTTCACACACCAAATATAAACAGACCACTTACAAAATGTTATCCACTGAGAGTAAGCACCCTTCAGCAGGTTCCCAAGATAATAGGAATCAGGTCAATTCCTTTTCACTGTTAATTATTTGGTTTCTCATACTTTTTCACAATTTTAGGAAAAGCAAGAAAACTACTCATGACCCGAAAAAAAAAAAAAAAAAAATCAGGAAGTTCACAGATGAGTGTTGGTATGATATATGTTTCTATTCTTGATAGTTTTAAGGGAATGAAGAGAGCTCTTGATGTATTGTATAGAGAGTATGATATGTTTCAATAAAATGGATGTGGAATCCCTACACAAAAGGTCGAGAATCTGGTCTGTGATTGGATGAGTGTTACGTCACTTACCCCTGGGCAGATGTTTGGGAATAATCTATGAAATAAACAAAAACGAGAGTCAGAATTATAAATTCTAATACATTACGATTTTGATTAGCATTCATCAAATTGTGCTGATTCAATTCTGATATGCTTCCATTTGCATGGCAACTGTCAACAAAATAGAAATATTTGAATGATCATTTTAAAAACAAATGCGAGTAAGACAGCTACTCATTTTTAGATGTATTTTTACTACTATTACCGGCAGCTATGGGAATCAGTCGGCAGACTGTTGAAACTTGCTTGGGTTGTGTGATCCATCATAGTGAACACCAAGTTTTTCTTCCTTTTTGACAATCTTGCAGCATGTTTGAGTGGTTTTCTAGCTGAAGTACTGATTAATCCTGCCCAAGAGAGTTGTGATCGGGATTTTTTTCCCAAACTTTTTCTTCACTTCGCAGACAAATCCGTAGCCCTTTATTTGTAGCCCTACAATAATGTAATTCTGACAAAAAACTAATACACACTGGATGTCAGCATGATGGATTACACAACTGCTGTCTGTAAATTGACTTCCATACTGTAGTGAAATGAAGAAAAGCTTTTAACAGCTGAAAAAAACCAAAGCAAAACACAGCAACGTGGTTTTCCGTAACGGTTGGTTGTGATGTAACAGGCAAAAATGCCGCCGGGCCGATCCTGTCTCTTTGTGGTTTTGTTATATGACACTTGGTTGTAGTGACGTGCTGAAATGTCAGTCGGCCATTACCGAAGTAAAACAGGTACCTGCAGCCACATGAGGCAGTTTGCCGTGTCGAGTTCAGCATAGTGTTCTTTCACACAGAAAAACAAGGGCATGTACAATTTAGCAGACGCCGTCGTCGTGTCTCCGTGTAAACCAAACCGTGTCCGCAGTGTGTGCACCGAGAAGCGGGGCCGCCATCGGAAACTGGGTCAGTGGCACAAGCGACCTGGCTAGCCCGTTAAGCTAAATGATAAATAAACCGTAGATGGCTCCCTTTATAGCAACGTCGGTGGTATCGGTGGTATCTATCCGGCTAGGTGGTCTTCCGGCCGGACAAACGATGTTATGGGGTCTTTATGAATTCTAACTAGAAAATAATAATTCAAAAAAAAAAAAAATACCGTCACGCCGTGCAGCAATAATTTAAACAGATACAACTAACAGCTATCTCATAACTGAGAGTAGACGGCCCCGGCGTCGACCGCTAACAAGCGTCTTGTAACGAGCTAGTGGCCGGTACGGTACCGGTTCATCTTGGTGAAAATATTTTCTAGTGTTAGCTAACCAGCTGAAACCTTCACCGCCCTCCACACACCGGGCAGAAATTAGCAGTGTTTCCTACCGTTAGACGCCATTTGTACGGTCGGTGAACAGCCGTTAACGTCGATCAAACTCTATCAGTGTGTCGTTAACGGAACGACTGAACCGAGGAGGAGGAAGATGAAGATGCACCAACAGCGGTGCCCCGTTCACGGCGCTCCGCTGCAGTTCCTCCGCAGACCGCAGGGTGGCGTGGCTGGAGTCTGTTTCCACAGTGAACAAGTGATAAATAAAAAAACTAGAAAAAAACATGTAAGTTTGTTCGTTAAGATAGAATATGGCGCTTCGGTTCAACGTGTTTCAAAGGTGGGACCGTTCAGGGTTTCAGATAATGATCTGTTAGAGCTAGATGGATCGATTTCAGAACAATGTGCTGATGTTCGAGCAGGCTACTAGTTCAACGTAAAAGATAAACGAATACATCGGGTATCAGTTGTCGTCGTGTCTTCTCTCTGGTCCGTTTCTCTGTCTCTCTTTGTGTGTGTCAGAGTTCTTCTGGCAGGTGGGCCGACGGACGTCCGCTGCTGTCACCCGCCGGAGACGTACACGGGCCCCAACACACCGCTCCGGTAAAGCGGCAACACAACATCAGGAATACAGCTCATTTCTCCGCGCATCCCCGTATTGTGTTTTAATGTTTTTGACAAGCTCTCGAGTTGTTGTAAGGTGCTATTTCGGTTGTTTCTGACATTATTCTGTTGTGTTAACATTTTTGTTCACGATTTTATAACCGTATCGCGGTTTAATTCTGATTCCGTGGCACATTTTGGGTCTTTTTTTTGACACCCATGGCTCTCGGCCCCTCACGGCCTCCTGTACCCCCGTCTCTCTCCAGAGAGCTGACGCGAAGGTAGAGAGCTGAGAGATGACCAACGCACAGGATCCATCTGAGTACGGGACCACCTACAAACTAGAGCGCGCACACCCCCCCAGTGGCTGACGGCTGGACACAGCTGTCCAGTGGCTGACGGCTGGACACAGCTGTCCGGCGGCAGACCGACGCGGTGGCACCAGCACATTACACTGACAGGTAGTGTTTACTCTCCAGAGCCTTAACTGAACGCGTTAAATTTCACCCACTTTATTTAGGTCACAACGGTGGCCCTGTATATTGAATGAAAAGATGAAGAAGTTGTGAACCGGAAGTATCATTCCTGATATCAGTGAAACGAGAAAGGACTGCTCTTTGTGTCACTACTAAACGTTTCTACACTGCTCAAAAAAATTAAAGGCACACTTTTTAATCAGAATATTGCACCAAGCCAATTAAACTTCTGGGATATTGATCTGGCCAGTTAAGTAGCAGAGGGGGTTGTTAATCAGTTTCAGCAGGTGTGGCACCTCAGGTGCACTAGAGGGGCAACAATCAGACGACCCGCAAAACAGGAAGGGTTTTCCAGGTGGAGGCCACGGGCATTCTTTCCCTCCTCATCTTTTCTGACTGTTTTTCACTAGTTTTGCATTTGGCCAGGGGTCAGTGTCACCACTGGTAGCATGAGGCGATACCTGGACCCTACAGAGGTTGCACAGGCGGTCCAACTCCTCCAGGATGGCACATCCATACGTGCCATTGCCAGAAGGTTTGCTATGTCTCCCAGCACCGTCTCAAGGGCATGGAGGAGATTCCAGGAGACAGGCGGTTACTCTAGGAGAGCTGGACAGGGCCGTAGAAGGTCCTTAACCCATCAGCAGGACCGGTATCTGCTCCTCTGGACAAGGAGGAACAGGATGAGCACTGCCAGAGCCCCACAAAAGGTCCTCCAGCAGGCCACTGGTGGGAATGTCTCTAACCACACAATCCGAAACAGACTTCATGAGGGTGGCCTGAGGCCCGATGTCCTCTAGTGGGCCCTGTGCTCACTGCCTGGCACCGTGGAGCTCGATTGGCATTTGCCATAGAAAAGCAGAATTGGCAGGTCCGCCACTGGCGCCCTGTGCCTTTCAAAGATGAGAGCAGGTTCAGACAGACGTGAAAGGGTCTGGAGAAGCCGTGGAGAACGTTACGCTGCCTGTAACATCGTTCAGCACGACCCATTTGGTGGTGGGTCAGTGATGGTCTGGGGAAGCATATCCATGGAGGGACGCACAGACCTCTACAGGCTAGACAACGGCACCCTGGCTGCCATTAGGTATCGGGATGAAGTCCTTGGACCCATTGTCAGACCCTACGCTGGTGCAGTGGGTCCTGGATTCCTCCTGGTGCACGACAATGCCCGGCCTCATGTGGTGAGAGTATGCAGGCAGTTCCTGGAGGATGAAGGAATTGATACCATTGCCTGGCCCCCACGCTCGCCTGACCTAAATCCAATAGAACACCTCTGGGACATTATGTTTCGGTCCATCCGACACCGCCAGGTTGCACCTCAGACTGTCCAGACTGTTCATTTTACATACCGAAGAGGACAAGGACATTGCTGTGTGAGGTCTCTACACCGGGAAACTGTCATTAAAAAAACTCCTTATCAATACAGTTATCATAAATACTGTTTTAGTAATAATACTGAATTATTTCTAATGATCACACTAATGAGTTGGACATATTGATAATTGATAATCGACTGGGCTGATTTTGTGTTAGCTAGTGATTTAAATCGAGTGTTGCAGTTCATGACTGTGACCACTAGAGGACGGTGAACACCGAATCATCTAAATACACTCATGACTGTTTCTCACTGTCTCAACAGTCCATGTGTGCAGCTTTTGTATGGGCAAATACCAGGGATTTAACCGTTAAAACGTCAAAACTAAAGAAATATATCACCCGTCTGCAGGTGAACAGAAACAGACAGCTGGTCCGAGGAAGCCCATCAGACAGTCCAGAGACAAGCGGCTGTGGGCAGCGAGGCGATGGGAGACAGGCTGCTCTGCACTCAGACTCTATTAACACACATTACAACAATTATAAAATAATACACTGACAGGAAATGACTGCAAAACACTCCTCCATTAAAATCTGGCTCTTCCATGACTCCCCTATGGTTTGTCGAAGCTTCACTAAAAGGTTGATCATTGTGGTGAATGTGAAAGTGGAGAAACAGATTCTATTATGCTCCAGGAAAGTGGCTCATTTGTAATATTTCCTGAGTATCTGACTTCCATAGAAGAGGGGATTTGTCCTGTATAATACAACTCTGGTTATCCATGATGACCTGGTAATTCAAAGTAAATTTCAAATGCAGGGTGTGTGTCAGGCATAAAACAGAGTACAGTGAATCCTCAGTATGTCATTTCACTAGACATCTAACTCTGAGAACTTGTGAAAACCGAGACCAGCCCCGAAGGAAAACAACATGGAGTCCCAGAAATTAAACATTCAAAGATCCGTCGGAGAAGCTACTTTGGTGCTTTAAATGACGTGCATGATAGACAACCTCATGCAACTGGTAAAAATGTTAATTTTTCATATTCTTGTACTGTACCACACTAAAACACAGTCAACAAGTCTGCCGTCTATGGGACAGCGGCATTATGAACTCATGTGACGGGTTAACGAAATAATGCTTAAATTATTCATCTTTTTGTTTAGTGTGCACTCGTGTGACATGGTTTTGAGATTATATTGTTAGATTTTATGTTACATGCTTTGTCTTTGTTCAAAGTGTGAAAAGTCCCCAGCTGAGCAACCAGGCAAAGAGTATGTACGGTTTAGCAGGACAAGCCTGAACTTCTCAGTCATGTGGCCACCATCAGATTCACATGCTTCATTGTAAGATTTTAAAAAAAAAAAAAAATTCGTCCCAATTTCGAAGCAATGTTACTTTATTGCATTTGCTGAATGGTGAAAGAGTCTGAAGGAAATTGCTTCATTCCACAGCTTTCACCAGGACATCTAGAAATTTAACCCCCTCAGCTTGTAAAAGTAAAATTAGTCATGTAAAGGAAACCTACAAGAATTCCTCTCTCAAAAACCCCTGGATACTGTCACACGTCACACCTTCACTAGATCCTGATTGGAACATTGTAGTTCGCTGTACTCAGGATTTTATATAAAAGTACATCTATTTCTCAAATTAATTTTGATTCACAGGAGGATATAAAATTTAAAGTTGTACGTTTCCTCCAATCTTCACACCTTGTACTTCAATTTAAGGACATCGGCCAGGTTAGAATTTATACGTGTACACAAAAATGCTAATGGGCAGGTTACCATACAATTTGTTGAGCACATTCCTGCTCCCCAGATGATTAAATAAATAAGCATTTTGGCACCACTTTCTTCTCACTGTCAAGTGACATTTTTAGGCCGAAATGGCAGTGAAAGCTGTGAGAGGCTGCTGCTGCTGAACAATAGTCATCCAAATCAAACCAGGGAACAATATACAAAGGCCAGTGGAAATTCATTTAAATCAAACTTTATTCATTGTCGTAAAGATCTCCAATAAAGACAAATAATGAAACGAGCTGAAAGACAGTGATCAGAGAGAGACTGAGGAGGAAAGAACACATAAATAACAAGAACACAGAAAAGGATGACTGACAGGAACAGAGTGAGGGATAGGCCTATTTACACAAAAAACACCCCACACCGGTAACAAACTGGGGTTTTTATATACGAGCTAATAGTTCAGAGTCCAGCTAGCAGCGGTATCGCATTAGGCTTGTATCTAGGAACAGTTTCACTCCTGATGAGCTCTGCTTTAAATCCAGTTTTGTTTTCAGCGCTATGTTTAAAACCAAAGCAGAATAAGAGAGAAAAAAAAAAAAAAAAAAAAAAAAACAGTAAAACTTTCATGACCTGTTCTCATGTGACAAACTGTCCTGGAGGAAAAAAACAAAAACAAACAACTTTACTGTGAGGAATCAGAGGTTAAATGATGCAGTAATGGTACAAAACTGCTCAGTAGTCACTTTGTCTAAGTAGAGGGAATGGCTTAAAAGCATTTCTGACATCTTAAAAACACTGCACATTTAAAGAAACAGAAGGAAGATTTTAAACTCGTGTACATGACGGGGTTGTGTGCACATGTTGCTGAATGTTTCAGTGTTGTGAACAATATCAAAACCTTCATGTGGAGGCTGCATGCATGGCAGATAAATTAAAAAAAAAAAAAAAAAGTGGGTGATGAGGATGAAAATGTCAAATAGTGGGAGGGAGAAACGAATCTCTGAAGGAAAAAAAAAAAAAAAAAAAAAAAGTGTCTTGCTCTGTGGCAGAGACTGAAGAAGCAGGAGGCTTTCGTTTCAGCCAATCAACTTCCTTCCACCTTCCATTTTGTGTCATGGTTCATCTTTCAGAGATGCCCCTTTTTGTCTACACCTTCATCTACTCGTTCTTCTTCTCCTTCTGTTTGAGCAGTTTGTTGATCTCCCTCTTGGCCATGGAGGCATACTTTGTGATGATGCCATGCTGATTCAGGCCGGGCAGCAGCAGCAGGAAGTTCACTGCGAAAGAGAAAGAATAAACATGATGTCAAATATGAAAGTGTCCATGGTTTAAGAGTGCCACAAGATTTTAATCATGTGGTCTAACTATGTGGTCATGGGTTTTTACAAGTACAGAACATTCAAAACAACGTGTGTAAAATTAAAAAAAAAAAAAAAAAAAAAAGGCACTCTTCATGGTATTTTCTAGAGCCAAAGCCATAGACTATGATGAACATAATGTATTTCTACTTAAACCCCTAAAAAAAAAAAAAAAAAAAAAAAGGGGTTTAATCATTATGGAGGTTTACTACTAAGCCTGTCAAAACACTTGAATGTCTTCTGTTGCTCTTCAGGAGCTTTCCAAAATAAGCCTGATGACCAGGGTTATCTCCACTTGGGCTAGAGACTAACCACTTCACAGAAAGCCTGAGTTACAAACTGGAGGTGTAGAGTTTGAGGGCAGTGGGAATTTAACAAGTAGGGGGTATTATGAAAGATCCTGCTGAATTACAGGAAGGAAAATTTAGGATCCAGAGACTTAACAGTCAGGACATCTCAACCTCTGTTGCTCCCATTTTGTTTCCCCTTTAAAAAACATCCCTCAGCTTTTTAAAAATGCAACACTAAATCGCTAGAGTACTCCTTCAGACAAACCTCTTATGTAGAAGTAAATGTAACTTTTGAGGGCAAACAAATTGTAAATTGCCAACCCTTATCTCCAGGAAGACATGTACGTGTTAACTTTTAACTAATTTTTGCTTGAAAAAAAAATGAACAGTTAATTAGCTTCTTAGGGCTATGGCTTGTTCACAGTCATCGCTAGGAAAGGCGAGCTGATGCAAATTGCAAAGCTTTAGAAATACACACCGATTCCTCAAACCTTGTCCCAACAATCAGCAGCCATGGGCTCTAAGCAGCTGCCTAGCTACACTCTGAAAATTAAAATAACTGATGTCCACAAAGCAGAAGACAACTGTAAGAAGATAGCAAAGTGTTTTCAGCTAGCCATTTCCTCAGTTTGTAATGTAATTAAGAAATGGCAGTTACATTACGGTGGAGGTAAAGGAAACTTTCAGAGAGAACTGCTCGTAGGATTGCAAGAAAAGGCAAATCAAAAACCTCCGTTTGACTGCAAAAGACCTTCAGGAAGAGTTAAGAGACTCTTGAGTGCTAGTGCATTATTCTTCTGTGCAGCAACACCTGCACAAACATGACCCAATGGAAGAGTCATCAGAAGAAAACCTTTCCTGTGTCCTCCCCGAGAAAAAAATTCAACGTCAAGGTTGCAAAGGAACTTCTACACAAGCCTGATGCATTTTGGAAACTGTTAAGTTAAAACAGAACTTTTTGGCCATAATGAACAGCAGGAAAAAAGGCAGAAAAGAACTCCTCTCAAACTGTTCAGCACGGGGTTGGATCAATCATGCTTTGGGCTTGTGTTTCAACCAGTGGCAAAGGAACATTTCACTGGTAGAGGGAAGAATGGATTCAGTTAAATACCAGCAAACATCACACTGTCTAAAAAAGCTGGAGATGAAGAGGATGGATTCTCTTCTCTGATTATATTATATCCCATTTCTGCTGATAGATCCCCTAAATCCTACACACTGGTCCTTTAAAATATGAATAAAATATACAATACTTTGTTGTTTGAGTCATGCACTCTCTGAAGTCATTTCTATTTCAAGTTTCCCCCCCCATCAGGTGAATACCTGACATGTCTCAGCTTACATAACTGATGACTCGTTCCTACACAGACGGCAGAGCGGCTGATACTCCAAATGTCACTTTCCCTGAGGCAACGCTGTGTAGCTGTAAAGACAGTGTGTCCTCTATTTCAAATTCACAGTACAGCTGAGAGAAGATTTACGGTTTCACCGTACTTTCACTCCCGTTTTGGTCCCAATCTGCAGCACAGAATGAAGGGATAAACACCTTCCTCGGCATCTGCCAATAATCATGAAGAAATCAGCACCAACTTATTAAGTGTTACCATAACTGTCTACTGTCTCAGGGATCCAGGTACTCATCTACATTGTTGCTCTATTTCTGAGTAATAGTACAAAAGAAGCCTGGTAATGTTGGGCAGAGCTCGTGTGATGACAGCACCAGTGCTACCGTTTTCACTGCACAGTTACAACATGTTTGCAAAACAGCTGCCACTGAATGCAGTTACTATAATAACTTCATAAACAGAAGCATAACAACAGCATTTGCAAATGCTGACAAAGACATCCCTTCCTGTTTCTGCCATGTCATGTGTAAATATTGTCTGTAGTTCACCACAGCTGTTACTTTTAAAAAGGGTAAACATTCATACACAGTGAGTGCAGCTGAAGAAAAGGATGGGAGAGGCATTTCCTCACTGTGGGTGATGAAAGCTTCCTTCTTTCAATAGATTTGATTTCTCATAATCCCAACAGTGAGATGGGCAGCTCAGTAAACCCCTACTGACATGTTAGCTGAAGCATAAAAGTACAAAACCACAAAGACCTTTTGTGAATGAAAATACCTAAATATCAAGACTCCTTCTCCAAAACACTCTAAAGTTTAGATCTCTGAAGTTTAAAAGATTAAGAAAATCTTATGTGGGGAACAGGATTTTTCTTTTCTATCCCACATATTAGCAGAATTTAAAAAAAAAAAAAAAAAAACACACACACAACACACCCTAATCTCAGCTACTTGTTTAGAATTAAAATCCGGAGAAAGGTTTTAATATGTCAAAACAAAAAATATTAAGGGCGTCTGCACCAGAGCTGTCAGGCAACTCAACAATTCAAAATATAACCAAAAACAAAACCAGAGACTTCATGTGGAAGTGTCTTTGTACATTTTGTGTTTAAAGAGAGTGAAGGGTTTGCACAACTGACAGAATACAGAAAATAAATCCATCAACATATGGGGAAAAACTGATGTTCATGGCTGTAACAATGGTGACATTGAAACCTTCACCAATGCAGGAGAATAATAAAAAGGTAAAAGGGTACAATTACTGTAAGCTGTAATTTACTCACCTATCAGGTAGGTGAGGAACAGGTTGTGCACCTGCTGTCCGATCCAAGCCATTGCCAGCAGGCTGCTGATCACTGAGGCGAAGTACTTTGGAGAGCAAGGAGGTCACATTACATTTAAGACACAGGAGTTCAGCTACTCAAGACAAAAACTGTGGCATCCTGACTTCATGCAGAGCATCATTAAATGAGTTTAAAGGAATCACTGTTCAGATGTACTACTGCGTAACATATCAGTGCATATTCTGTTATTTTCAAGGAACCAACAAAGAGTTAAAGAATGTGATTTAACAGAGAGTGTGTCTAACAGTGTTAAGGCGCGCCGTGAAAAACCCGGTTAACACAGCCTGTAACCCAGTTTGAGGTCTGCTAAGTGGAGCAGCAAAGCCAAATCAGCTGAGGATATTTTTATCTGGAGCAGAGAGAAAGCTCACCATTGTAATAAACAGAAAAGGGTTCTTTTACTGCACTACTGCAAACAATGCATTGCAACATACAGCTCTCTGGTGGATGTCTAAAATATGTAGTGGTCAGATAATTCAGTTTGTGTGTTAGAGTTGGGATCAAATGTACCATTTTGGGCTTCTCCTCCTTGAGGGCACAGAGACGCTTCCACCAGCCCACGACCCGACGCTGGGTCTTCACCAGGTTACCGCAGATCTCATGGAAACGCTGCTGCTGCTCAGTGGTCCTGCACATGAAGAGAGGTTGAAGACAAGGGTGTGATTAAAAAGACAAAACTAACTAAGATCTTGGCAGAAGAGTGTTTTGCTCAGTTAAAGTACAAGACAAGAGGATGTTTTGAGACAACTAACAATATTCAACAACATTATCTTGTCATCAAGAGGAAGCCCGTAAGTTCAGTGTGGTTTGTCACATAAAGAACTATCCTCACTTGTTAACAGCTCTCTTTTTAAAACACCAGTTGAAAACCCACCAATATGCATAACAGTGTAATTTGAAGAACCAGAGATGAAGACCTGATTGAGCAGTAGCTTTCTATTATAGCCCCATAACTACCCAGGTATGAATGGTTAAAAAAAAAAAAACCCAAACAAACAAAAAAAATAAACAACCCACTCCTGTGTTTGTATGTTACAGTGCTATAAAACTAATAAGACTAAAGGGCCAAAACATTGGCAAGGGTGAGAAGCGCTTGACTGGGAGGGAAGGGGGTCAGCCAGGAAAAGTGGCCTTCGGTTTTTGCTTAGCCATCGTTCCCTATTTCAGTCCTTGTTGTCAGGGAGCCAAACGACAACCGTGACCAGACTCCGATAGCTCCGTCTAACCTACTCACAAAGACGCTTCAGCTATCCGGCTGAATCTGCTGTCTCAGTGGGTAAAATGCAGCCTGAGCTTCACTTTATAATCTCAAAGAATCTTGATCAGACTCTACAGATCAGTAGCTACGTTTTCCTGAGCTATATCTATCTATAGCTAAATAAATAGAATCAAGTAGATAAAGCTGAGTCAAGGGGCTGTTCTAAGCCCTGTGTAATGTCAAAGCTCCATGAAGTGGTTAGATGCCCTACAGGACTGGTTTCAGGTGACAACATTCAGGCTGTCATATTAGCTATGGCAAAAAGAAACCTGCAATGAAGACAGAACTCCCCCTACCCCAAAGTGATAGTGAAATGACTGACTCATGAGTGACCCCAAGAACAAGGCTAACCTTTAACTGATCATTTATTTTCAATTTAATAAACACTATCATTGGCTTTTACCCCTGCTACCAACAAGAAAGCAAAAGAATGAAAAGCCCTGAGTTCAGGGCCCAGCTTAATTTACAGCATTTGCAGTCTGATGTAGAGCTACAAAACCATTTGCTTTATATGATCTCTCTAGTTTGGTCTTGTTGGTTTTCAGTCTGCTTCCCACACCATGCAAGAGATGTATTAAAATGAAACATAATTTTATAGATAGGAAATAACCATGACTTTATAGTCTAATTATAATCTAACGGAAAAAAAACCATTTAATTTTTTTCCAGCAATGACTTTTATCCTCAGGCTCTCACCACTTATTGGAGCCAAAGACTCGGGGTGCAAGGGTGGGCACCAGGTAGTCAGCCAGGCAGAGCAACATGACGGTGCAGGAGAGCCCAGTCAGCACTGATGGGTCCAGGTAGTAAATCAGCCTGGAAGAGAAATACAGAGCAGTCCATCATGGTTATAAACCTGTTTCACTCCAGTTGCTCAAACTGAAGTAAGAGCATTTTGTATTATGTATGTATAAATGGAAAGACAAGTCTGTTGTGCGCTTACATTATCCCACAATGGTTTTTAAATAGCTGCTTGTTGCGTGAGAGCCCCCTGCACATGTATGCTGGAGGTGCAATTTTAAAAACCATCTGCCACTAAGGAGCGAACCAGAAATTAACAGAGAGGGTGTGTGCATTTGGGATAAAAAGGAACGCATTGTGTTAGCAAAAAGGCATTCCTTACCTTGACAGAAAAAAGTCAGTGTTCTAGTCTAGATTCTTTGCATAAAATGTTATTCAAGAATTACTTTGACAAAGAATGTTGCAACCTAAGATCATTTATCAAAATACAATCTAGTATAATCTAGAGTGTTTCCTTTTTCAGGCTTTAAGTTTCAACAATGTGGTACTTCTTGTCTTTGTCTTGTTACAGCTATGTTTCACTGCTGTGAGGGAGGAAATTTGTGCTATGCCAACTATGTGCCCAGCTGTGTGTAACCCTGTGACACAGCACACAGTAAAATGGACTCACAGGAAGAGGACGGTGGTAACGATGATCAGTGCTCCAGGGAACCAAGGTTTTTCCCAGCGCAGGACGCGATCCCCAGCTAGGATCACTTCACCCCAGCCCTGCAGCTGCTCCTCCAGCTGGGCTGTTTCCTGAGCCTGGGCACAGAATTAAACGCAGTATACACCAAACTTACCACCACATTACTGATCGGTATGTTCTTGAAACATGGCAACAAAATGTATGTAATATCAGCATAATTTGACCGTGAACGACAGGGATCCGTTCCAAAGTCAAGAACAGAAGTTTCTCCTGGGGCATGCAACCTGTGAATTACTCATCCATTCTAGTTAACCTGGATTATACCAGACATGTGTATTCCTTACCCATACCTAAAATCTATTTGCTTTGTTGCAAACATATCTGTAATTCAAAGCACCGTTTTTAAAATGCATCTTTGGTGGCACAAGTGCACTCGTAGCATTTGAAGTCTCTCAATTTGATTTAATTCTCAACCTTAAAAATGGTTTTATTCTGCTAGATTGCAATCTGTGAGGATTTGTTTTCTTCAGTCATCGGTGTTTGTGAGAGCTAGCTGGTTCCCTTTGTAACAACGTAACATTCTTAATTTAAAAATGAACTATTTATTATTCTTATCAGAAGTCTCAAGTCTTGTTCTAGGGCGTGTGCCTTTGACCATAAGCAAGGCAACTGCGAAGGTATTTCTCATTATTGGCATGACTGTGCAGTATATACATTCGTCCAAGAAAGACGAAATGATCAGCACAAACAACACATATCATCAAGTTTCGTCGAGTGAAAATATCATAACTCGATTTCAGGCTTTTAAAGCTTAGATACAACAGCTGAAGCAGTTATTGCTATCGCCCGTTAACAAGGTTACAATGGGAAATGGCTATGCTGAAGCCAAGTGGGTAAAGCGTATTAAACTAGCTAGCTAAGAGGGTAGCTGCCGTTAGCTGCGGTCACCGTACAACACGACGCCGAAGTTAGCTTCAGATTCCCAGCTACCGATTCGGCAGTTAAGGGTAAAGTTAAGGAAATCGCTGAGTGCTAAGCGTACAGTTTTCCGTTTTTGTGCTCTAGACACGAAAAAAAAGAAAATGTCATTTTACAAAGAGCATTTCGTGCTTTCACAAGTAGAATAAATGTTTCACCAATTTGAGAGTAGGTTTCAGACCGCCTTAAGGCCTTAGCTTAACTTGTCTAACAAGCTTTCACAGTAGTAAGCGTGGTGCAAAAAGCGGCAAGTCGGTCGCTCAGCACAGGAAGTTAAGTTTACCTTAACGCTCCCCTTAACCGCCGAATCGGAAGCTAACTTCAGCGCCGTCGTCACAACCGAGCGGCAGCACTTTGACGGACTGTTCCATTAGCGATTAAATAATAAGACTACATCGCTGGTTAGACTGCTCGCTATGTTGCGGTGCAAGATTCACATTAATTAAACAAATCTATAAGAAATGCCATCGTCGATTGGCAACGGCAGTCTGCGCTAACGTTGCTGTCATAAACACACCCCGAACTCACGGAGCCCTTTAAATTCACTACTGCGGAAGATCTGGTTAATACTCACTAGCATATTTGCGCTTTTGTTATCGCCTTCGGCCATGGTTACTGAACCAGCGTCGATTGAGTTTTTATTGCGAGTTTCTACGTATTTTGTGGAGACACGACCCCGCAGTGCAGCAACAGCATACACGCTTCCTCCACTGGCTTCAGCGTCACTAACGGTTGAGCTCTGGGAGGATGTTTTTATCTCAAAACCATCCAATGGCATTCTGGGAAATGTAGTCTTAAATGTCTTCTCTATGTCAAGGAGGGTCACACTTTTTGTTATTTTGTTTTCAATAAAGACAATGGAATAAAGTTTGAAAAAAAGGGGTTAAAAACTTATTACAACAACGTCAATGACGTATCATATAAGATACCATCTAACCTAGAATTTACTCTGAAAAATATACTGGAAAGATTTAATTAAACTGTTATGGAATACAGGTGTGTTGTTTGTGGACTAATCAAGGAGAGCGTGCCTTTCAGTGTGTTTACTTTAGGATATTTTGGTCTGATTAAGAAAACTCTTTGGGCACTTCACACTGTTATAAAACTGAACCTTTTCCATGTTTTGTTTTATTGTGATCACAGCATGATAGATAGAACAATGTTATTTATAATTCAGTCGTTTATTTTACTTGGGAAAAATCATATTCACGAAACGAAATTGTTACAATACATTTAAATGTCACAGCAATACTGAAAGTGAAATTTTCTGTGAAAAAAAAAACACATCCAGAACTTAATATTTGTTGATTATAAAACTGTAGTGTAAGACCTCTGGCAATGTATACAGTTAAATATGTTGTTTTAATTCTACTTTCTGTGTTCTGTTCATTGTATATTGTAAATTTTTGCAATTAAATAAAAAGAAACAAAGAAAGAGTTCTTCACGCTTACACCTACACCACATGTCTGAAAGACCTTAATCAGTATATGTTTTCATGGGCCCTACCAATGCCTGGCTATCTTTAACCTAGAGGTCAATTTACTAATCTAGTGTTACTGGTTGACTGTTGTGCTTAACCCGGTAGAAGATGTAAGTGTGTTGTTGTTTTTCTTATTTTGTTTATTTTCTATAGGTCCCCTATTGAGTGGACTGATCCTTGTCTGTCTTTGTTCCCTTGTTTAAACTTTTAATAAACTGCTATTTATTAAAAAAAAGAAGAAGTATATGTATCATCTAAGCAAAATATCAGCTGAAATATTGTATTTAAACTAGATTTTGATACAGGTCCCACTGCAAGACAGGGTCTAAAGATTAGGTTACAAAAAGTACAATTTTTGTATCTACCACAATGTCTTTGCTGCAGACAACCTTTGGCCTTTGGAGTCCTTGAGAAGTTTGTGGACTCACGTCAATAATCTTGCTTTATTTATGGTCGCCATCTTATAACAGAAAGTTATAAAATGACTTGTCCTCAATATTTTAAAAAGTTTAAATAGGTAAACTGGCACATACAGAGATTGCCCATTTGATAATCCACCCCGTATAACATTTTTTTAAACGCTTTTTTTTTTTTAAATTTAAGTTATATAATGTTTATACTTACTGGAATGCACTTTTTATGGCTACACCATCCCACTAGAATTATCTTGAGATGTGCTCTTGTGCATAATTTAAAACATTTTACTGAAATTCAGATTAAACTCAAACAGGGATAATTGTAGTTTTTCCTAAACGCATCTCACTTTAGACGTACGTTCCGGCTCCGTGCGTATTACGTCAGTTGGTTTTCATCTCGTTTCCCCTATGGTTGGAGACCAAACCAGCTAGCTGAAAGCTAACTAGTTATATTTCTTTATTCTTCACGGTTTCGAAAACGCAGTTATCATAAGTTCTGTTTTGGTGTCTGATTCTACAGGATATTATTTATCGTTAAATTCCCTCCGACACCGTTTTCTTTCCGCTCCCGGAGAAAACACTGGTACGTAACTAAGACGTTAGTTAGCTAGCTTAGATAGGAATTGTTCACTACGCATAAGTGTGGTTGGGCCTTTGGAAAAACAAAGCGTTAAATAAACCAAGTTGTTAAATAAGCTAAGTGTTAAAACAGCAAGTTTTAAACCCGTAAACTATAGTTGGTGGGTCTAATGTTTTATTTGATTGTCTGCTTTAGCGTTAGTCATCATAAAATTGCTATCTTAAATATAGACGTAGCAACAGGCCTGTTCTGGCGCACGTGTTAATGCGCGACAAAATGTTTTTATCTTCAATAAATTCTCACGATATGATTAAGAATGTGTGTTTAGACCTGACGAGACACACAAAGATCCATTAAATTTTTCGTAAGCCCTTCCGCAACTAAATTACGTTGCGAGAAACCCGGGCCGCACTTCACACAAAAGTGTGTCAACAAAATGCCGCTTGAATTAAAGCTGTTTGTGTTTGATGTTTCTGTGATTGTATCATTTCAAGTGTTTCTGCTATTTTTTCAACCACTTTCATGTAGTTTAAGACTTAAAATACAGTCAGGCCAATGATCTTGAATCGCTACTAGTTTATTTATGTCAGCCATTTTAGAATAGCAAGTCGCTTGATATTTTAAAATACTTTAAGTGTCAAAGTGAGAAACTGCAGATTGATGGCTTGTTTTATTTAAAGTACATCACTTGGGTATAAAGTCAAGGGTACTGGGTTTTAGTCTTGGTGGTCCTTTTCATTCTCTGCATTTTAGAGCTATTTCTGTAGAAGGATGTGTGCTAGTGTGATATCAACCTCCTGAATATCTTAAAGAAAAAAATATAATCAAATTTTGGCCTGAGAGAAATCTACTTGTGTAGATGTTTGCATAGAGAAAGTCATCTAAGCTTAATGGAAAAGATTTACAATACACTCTTCAACTACAGAGAGACAAGGATTAAAGTAGTGGATGAAACGGGATTGCAGAAAACATACACTACTGAATGCTCTTTTTACAATTTGTCATTACCTTTTATTTTTACTTTTGGTTTTCAGTACTAAGGAGTGGTGATGCCTAAATCCTATTGTCTGTGCAAACACTTTCTGTATCTCTGTTTTATTTATGCAGAGCCATGTACAATGGGATTGGCCTGACAACTCCACGGGGCAGTGGCACCAATGGATATGTGCAGCGCAACCTGTCGAGTCTGCGGGTCAAACGACCGCGGGATGAGCGCGGCGGTGAGCGGGATGAGAAGGACCGGGAGAGGCTGGAGAGTCAGCTCAATAGGCAGCCCAATGCTGACATCCTTGAGCACCAAAGGAAGAGGCAGCTGGAGGTCAAGTGTGCCGAGCTACAAGACATGATGGAGGAGCAAGGGTAAACGAAGTGCTGTGTTTGCATCAGGCTTCTGAAATACAACGGTTTTCACTAACCTGAACAGAGGTGTAATCACACTTAAAACAAATCAACCAGAGCTGAAACAATTAGTTGATTAATCAGTTACACATTCATCAGTAAATTTGTGAACGACTGTTTTGATAATTCATTGTTTCAGTTATTTGTTTAAGCCAAAATTTCAAACCTAGTTTGCTATAGTCGGGGGAAAAATAAAAATAGTGGCCTCTATATCACACTGAATACTGTACATTGCTAAATCTTCCTCTCTGTTTGGATGGTCAGGTATTCTGCTGAGGAGATTGAGGAAAAGGTGCACAGTTTCCGCATGATGCTGCAGGAAAAGCAGGAGCCGGCCCCTGCCACCACTGAGAGACCAACGTGAGTAAAACACAATCAAACCACCTGAATTTTATGTGGCTCCATTTTAAAAAATGTTTTTCTTCAAATTAAAGGCTGCGGTGATTAGGTAATGTGGAGAATACCTCAAAATGAGACAGACTGACAGCAATACTCCAGTCAGCTATCATGCTGCACTGTAATACTTCGTCAGTCCTTTTAATTAAATACTAAGAGTATATCATTGGTTTATATTGGACAATGTTGATAAAAGAAAGCCGTTTGGTTTGTTTTCTCTCAGGGTGACAGAGACTCATGCCCTGGCTGCGGCCAACCAGCAGAAGAATGACCGTCTTCGTGCTGCATTTGGTATTGCCAGCGATTACGTGGATGGATCCTCTTTCCATGCCGACCGCAAGGAAAGAGAGAAGGAGAAGAGAGAACAGGAACGCCTGGAGAGGGAGAAGCTGCAGCAGCAGAAATACACGTGAGTAGGAAAAGCACATAACGCATCCACAATGTTGTTGTACATATCAAATTAATTTCTTCTTTTGTATTTCAATCTAGCAAAGTAACAGAGCTGGACAGTGTGACTAAAAATACTTTTAATTTCATCATAATTTTTTCACTGATTTTCTTTTTTTTTTTTTCTTTTTCCTTTCCCTCCTGTTAAAAAATGCTTAAAAAAAAGGATTGGGGAACGTTTAATAGACATTGTAAAGGAACTTTGCTCACAGCATGTACTGTACAGCTGGATGTATGGGTAACTGCAAGATGAACATGTAGTTAGGAAAAATAAACCACAAGTGTTGGCAGAAGTGACAGCATACTCTGCCCATAAAAATATATGATCCAGAATCTTTTTGTAACATAGAGTAGAGCAGCCTGTTCCGCACAGTGCTTTATCAGGCTCGGTAAAAGATAGAATGGGCTACAGGCTTACGTGAAAACAGCAACTGGTGTATTAACTATTGATGGAACATGTCTGAAAGTGATCAGATCGCGCACAAGTCTGATCTGATTACTTAAAAATAACAATGTGACAGTTGGTCCTAAAGATTTGATTTGGAAAACAAATCAGATCTGCCTGCAGTCTGAACAAAGCCTTAGGCACACCTGCCTTTTTAAGACATTGTAATACTTGTTGTGTTCTTTGTCAATCACAAAACCACAGTTCTATTTTGGAAGATGGCCGGAAAAAGCATTTTAAAGTTTACCAGTTTGTAGCTAATGGGCTAAAATAACACCACCTGTGTGGTCACTCACTACAGTGTAATACCTACACTCATCACCCATAACCCAGCATCAGTTCTGTCCCTGACTCGAAGTCTGTTATCCTTGCTCTCTCAGGTTGGTGGAAGATTCAGACGATTCAGATTCTCCTCCTAAGAAGCGCAGTCGGAAGAAGAAAAAGAAAAACAAGAACAGGGACAGGTGAGAAAATGAACTTGATAAGAACAGAAGATGTACTCACTATGAAAAGTGGGTCTGAGAGTTTTTTGTTCCCTCCCTGCAGCTCAGAGAGTCCCTCCCCATCTCCTCACAGAGAGAAGAAGAAATCCAGAAAGAAGAAAAAGAAACGGTATTCCTCTACCACATTCTTTTTTTTTTTTTTTAATGTTTCAACTAGTGATTTTATGTTGACAGTGTTTGTTAACTGGAAAATGTGTCTTTCAGTGAGGCATCTGACGAGGCCGAAGAAGAAGATAGGTAAGTGTATTTAAATCAGACTGTTTATCATATCTCTTATGCCTCATAAGAAACTACAGAATCATTGCTTTTTTCCAATCCTGGCGAAGGTCCTACTTTAAATACGATATGTTTTTGAAAGTGGACTGAGTTTTGGTTTTTTAGTCTGACAACTATAGCTCCAAAACTGTTATTTTTGTTGTATATTTCTAATTTTGGGTCATAGTTGCTGAATGCATTGGTTTATGTGAAGCCTCATGTGTAAACATTCTTCACCCCTGATCTCTCACCCACTCAAAGTTCCTCAGATGAGAAACAGAAGGTGTCAAAGAAGAATAGAAAAAAAAGCGAAAGTGTTAGTCCTCCAAAAGCGAAGGCAGTGCGACGCAGGAGTGTCTCCTTCAGCTCTGCTCACAGGTATGAGATAAAAGAAGTACTACTGTAGAGGTGAACCGAACTCAGTTGGCACTTCAGGTCTGTACCTTGGTGCAGTATGTTTTATGAAATAATGTTTAATGAATGATTATTCAAAAATACCTGGGCCCAAGTATAACATGATCTCCAGAAAACAGGTGTATTTTACTTTGAATTCCACATGAAATTAACAATTTTGACCAGGAATTTAAAATTCAACGAAGACATTCTGCAACGATGAATTGATTCACAGCTTCTAAAAATTTATTTTTGTATGGTGGTAAAAAAAAAAGGGTAAAACTGTGCTGCAAGGGCAAAGTGCAACACTTTTTAATGGCAAACAAAATAATTTGATCCACAGCCTGTTTGATTTCACAAGACTTTTAGCTCTGCAGAGTTGTGTATAATGAATGCTTTCTCTGGTACTAGCATTACAAAACAAAAAGTGTTCACTGCAGGAGATGTTAGTAACATTAGTAACGGCACAGCAGGGCAGTCATTTTCTTCCCGTTCTCCAGAACATGTAGACCAAGTTCTGACATTACGCCAGTAGCGTTGGTCAGTCCCCATTTGTACAAGTAATTGTGTTTTGCCTGTCTCTGTGAAAGCAAGCTTTTTTTCCCCCCATTTGAAAGTGGCCATTTGAAACAACCAAAACCACTTTTGTCTGTAGACATTTTTGGACGAAACTTTGTACATACTAATTAATTGGAATCATACTGAACCTTTTATAGAATTGTATGGAGCTAATCCTAATCAAAATCCATTTTCCAGACAGGGAGCTCTCAGTATTTAATTTTTCTTTTTTCTTTTTTTTTCTCTCCCTCTGATATTAACAGCCAGTCTCCAGCTCCAATGAGGTCACGTCAACTAGACCAAACAGCAAGAAAAGCTGATGATGGAAGAAGGGAGAGATCGCCAGATAGGAGGAGACGAGGCTATGAGGAGCACAGCCCACATCGTCAGGGAGGTGAAATGGTAATAACAGTCAGAAACTTTCAATTGGATATTTTTCTTTTGCTAAAAGTATCCAAAACTAAGTTTGAACTGGTTTATCTCGGCGTGTTGGTATTTTGCTCTTACCCTTTTACTCTGTGAACATAAAATTTTGTAGAAATTTACACTGGCTAATCTTTTCTCTGCCATCTAGAAGAGGTCCAATCTTGACAGAGAAAAAGAGCGACCGAGTGAGATGGAGAAGATCGCCACCAAGAGGAGACATGACTCCTCATCACCTTCTCCACTGCCACAGACAGAAAAAAGCTGGCAGACGGAGAAAGGGAGGAGATCCAGAAGTGAACAGAAGGACGGCGAGAAAGGAAGGCACTCAAGAAGCAGAGAGATGCAGAAAAGGAGGCGTTCAAGGAGCATAGAAAACGAAAGGGAGAAAGGGAGGCGTTCAACAAGCAAAGAAAAGGAGAGAGTAAGACGCTCCAGAAGCAGAGAGATGGACAAAGGAAAGCGATCAAGGAGCAGAGAAAATGAGAGGGAGAAAGGGAGATGCTCCAGAAGTAGAGACGTAGAGAGAGGGAGATGTTCAAGGAGTAGGGAAACAGAGAGGGAGAAAGGGAGGCGCTCAAGGAGCAGAGAAAACGAGAGGGAGAGAGGGAGATGCTCAAGAAGCAGAGATGTGGAGAGAGGGAGACGTTCAAGGAGCAGAGAGGTGGAGAGAGGGAGGCGCTCCAGGAGCAGAGAGGTGGAGAGAGGGAGGCGCTCCAGGAGCAGAGACGTGGAGAGAGGGAGGCGTTCCAGGAGCAGAGACGTGGAGAGAGGGAGGCGTTCAAGGAGCAGAGAGGTGGAGAGGGGGAGGCGCTCCAGGAGCAGAGACGTGGAGAGAGGGAGGCGCTCCAGGAGCAGAGACGTGGAGAGAGGGAGGCGCTCCAGGAGCAGAGAAAAGAGGGACAAAGGAAAGGAGAGCATTCCTCAGAGGATCAGACATGACTCCTCCACATCCCCATCTCCTCCTCCTCGTCCACCTAAACAGGAGACCAGGAGGGAAAGGAGCAGAGACACCGAGCGGGAAAAAGACAGGAATAAACAGGACAAAAAGACAAGACACGACTCCTCATCCCCCTCTACTCCTCCTGAAAAGGAGAGAGCAACGGGGGAGAGGAGTGGAGAGAGAGAGCGCAGAACTGAGAGAGATCTACACTCAAGGACGCCAAATGAAAGGGACAACAGGAAAGACACTGGGAAAAAACAGGAGAGGGAGGCATCTCCTCGCCAACAGAAAAATGACAGGAGAAAGGATTCCCTGTCACCCACCTCTCGCTCACCTGTCACCAATGGACGTCAAAGAGAGAGGGAGAATGAGAGGAGAAGAGAAAAAGACAGGGAGAGTACTAAGGAGAGGGACAGGCATCTGAACAGGCAGGGGGAACAAGACAGAGAACGAGGTCAAGAAGGCGGCAGAAAGAGGGATGATGTTGTCAGATTGTCTGCAGAAAGTAGACGAGATGGATCGAGACCTGCGGAGAAAGGCACAAGCGAAAGACCAGAAATGAATGACAGGCAGGAGAAGACGAGAAGCCCTCTAAGAAAGGAGAAAAGTGATGAGAAGGCAAAACAGGCTGAGAAAAGGAAAGAGAGCAGCAGCAGCAGCAGCAGTAGCAGTAGTGGTAGCAGCAGTAGCAGTAGCAGCAGTGATAGTGACAGTGATAGCTCCTCATCCTCATCTTCATCTTCATCTTCCTCTTCATCCTCATCCTCTGAAGACGAGGGCAAGGTGAAGAAAGCTGGGTCAGTAGGAAGGGAAAAGGTTAGCCCCATGAAAAGTGCACCAGCTGCCATTGGAGCTGCAGTTCAAAGGTATGTAGCCAATGGTAGAAAGGAAAGCTCTGCCTCTGCTTCTGAGGGCGACGGATCCAGACGATCCCAAAAGGATAGAGAAGATGGAGGAGAAAAACCTGAGAGGGAAAGACCTCCTTACAGAGCTCCTTCAGAGAACTATCCGCCCCGACCTAAGGGTCAGGAGCGATACAGCCCCACACAGATGGATAGCCCCAGTCCACCTCCTTCCCCGCCCAACAGAGTGGACAACAGCAAAGGCAGCAACAGGTACCACCCGTCTGAGGCCGAAACAGAGAAAACAAGGTTGGAGGCGAAAGTTGGGGAAAGAGGGAGGGACAGGGACGCAGCAAGGAGGCCTGCAAGATCTAGCCCCTCAGCCAGGAGGTCACGCTCTCCGCCCCAAAAGACCACCACCACCACCTCACCAGCCCGTCGCACTCCACCAAGGCAGTATAAGGAGCCCCCGTCCCGATCCCGGAGAGCGTCTCCTCCTCCACCGGCCTGGTCAGACAGGGATAGAGAGAGGCAGAGGGACAGAGAGAAGGAGAGGGATAGAGAGAGAGAGAGAGAGAGAGACAGAGAACGTGAGCGGGCTGCCAGAAGGAGTAGATCCAGAAGTCCAAGGAGGCGCAGCAGGTCCAGGTCTAGAAGCCCGAGGAGGCGAAGCCCCCCCAGCAGGTAAGACAAGAACCTGCATGTACATATGCTGGGTCTTTGCTTTCTTTACCCCTTGCAAACCTTAAGAGTGCCATATCTAAGCAGGTATAAATGGGTTTGACTCACAGTTTACACTGAAGTCAATTTACTACCACTTACCCAGTATTCATCCATTACTCTTCAAAGAAAAATCAGTGGGTGATTTTGTGAAATCTTCCACATGTTCAAGTTTACTATACAACTTTAACATGTCGGGAGCCCCAAATAAAACATAGGAGTAGTAACAAATTTTTAGGCCTTTAGTGCAAAGAAATCAATAAACAGCACAAATGTCACTCACATTTATTGACTATTTTATGAAGCTTTGTACCAGAATAAGTACAAAACTATGTTTCAATATAAATTAGGGCCGTCATGTTTTCAAAAAAATCAAATGAATCATTTCAGATCGAAATTTTTTTTTTTTCTTTTTTAGAAATTAAAAAATGTATTTTATTAATTTCTGGATAAGACAAAGCATTTAGTGATACATGCTGTATGTACTTGGTTAGACAGATGGGCAAGATAAACAATTAATATTTAATGTATTGTAAATAATAGATTAATTCTTTGATGTCGACTCAGCATCATCATTTACGGTGTTGCCACTATGGAGCAAATTTTTAAGAGTTGAATTTTAAATCAACTGTTTTTAATATTTTTGTCTTCCAGGTCCCGTCGCTCTCCCTCTCCACAGCGGCGAAGGAGGAGCAGTCGCTCGCTCTCCCGAGAAAGAGGGAGAGAAAGGGAAATTGAGAGGACCAGGCAGAGGGAGGTAGAACAAGAGAGACAAAGGGAAAAGGAGCATCTGCACCCAAAAGATATAACCCACTCTGGCAGGTCTTCCTCCTCGTCATCTTCCTCCAGCTCCTCCTCTTCCTCTTCATCTTCACCCTCACCACCGCGAGAAAGGAAAGAGACAAAAACCTTTGTGGAGAAAGACAGGAGAAGAGATCGAGAGGACGAGAAGAAAGAGGACAGAGAGCAGAAAAATCGCTCTTCTTCTTCACAGGGCCCTTCTAGAGACTCATCCCATGCTCCATCCTCAGGTAGAAGAGGCTCCCAGTCAGACTCCAGGCGCTCTGATGTGACCTCCAGAAGGTCTCCGGCTGGCAGCCAACCTGACAACAAACAGACGTCACGAGGTCCAAGCAGAAAACAGTCACCACCAGCGGCCCCTCAACCGACAGACCAAACAGTCAGAAATGAGAGCACTGTAAACGGCAAGGAGGCAAAAGCAAACAGGGAAGTTAACAAGGAAGCCAACAGGAGCAGCAGCTCCAGCTCCTCTTCGTCCTCTTCCTCCTCCTCTTCTTCCTCATCTTCTTCGTCCTCTTCAGATAGTTCTGATTCTGAGGTGGAGCAAGGAAAGGGGTAAGCAGCATACAGGGAATGAGGCAATTTTTTTGGGCATTTTTTTCAGTTTTTTATGATCAAATAATAAGAAAACAATTGTTTTAAATATTAATTATTAACTACACACAAGTTATTAACAATTACCCTCTTATGTTTTTTTTTTAATTATTATTATTATACAGGAAGACAACCAAAGCTCAAAGCAGTCCTTCATCAGCCTCCTCATCTGACAATGAAAAGGAAACAAAGACCAAGAGGTAAGAGGAGAAGAAAAAACACTGCAGTTTGCAGAACACTTTCACTTTTATGTATAATGATGTGATGACAAATTTTTGAAGTCAGCTCTTTTGCTGACTTCAAAAAGACAAATGATATTGATTACATCATTATGTAAAAGAAAAAAAAGAGAGGAAAGATGATTTCATCAAATGAATGTGGGAACAGGAAACACATGATTCAAAATAGATCAGTCCCAGATGTAACCACAACAATGACATTGTTTTTTGGTGGTTTGTGGAACAGTTATTTGATTTTAAAAAATATACCACTCAATACAAATATTGGTCACAATTCTTTAAATTTAAGAGATTCTTATGAAAAGTGTTAGTTAAAAGTTTATTATCAGCTGATTATAATTGATTTTTTTGAACTCAAATATTATCATCCTTAAAAAAATAAGTATCAGTTGGGCTTTACTAACCAGTCTAAATTGCAGTGAGTTCTTCTTCCTTTTTGAATAATGTAACATCAAGTTAAATATGACTGGATGCCAAAGATTTAAAATGGACTTCATTTTTGCATTTTAAATTGGAAGTCCTCATGTTGTGTACAACAAACCAGTATTATATCACTGGGTTAAGCTGTATCAATTGGCTGTGAATCAGCAGCAGCAAATAGGAAAAAGCAGTGAGGAAGAACTCTAACATCAGGTAGTTTTGAAACTTTGATTGACACTTGTGTTTTCCTCTCAGCCCTGACAGGCCTCAGAGGGTGCCGGCTGATTCGCTGAGAGATTCTCGCTCACTCAGTTATTCTCCTCCAAGATACATGAGAGCAGCGCCGTCCTCGCCCAGCCACAGGTCTGTACCCCCTGAGAGGCAATTACAATGTAAGGAATGCGATAGAAGCTTAAACTAAAAACCCAACAGTGCAAATGGTGCTGTCAAATATGTGATAAGTGGTGCCTGGCTAAGCAAACATGTTAGTGTGTTCACATGCACAATATGACGGGCAGCCAAACAACAATAATATGGCTCTGATTCTTGTCATATTGTTTGAGGACAAAGGTAAATCTAAGCACTGTAGAAAGCAAAAACGTATAAATACTATAATTTAACTTACCTCCTCATTTTTAAAACTATTTTGTCTCATCCACCTGAGTGATGTACATACTGTACTCTTGCATGACTGGCTATGTTTGTTGTATGTCTTCTTTCTGTCCTATTAAGAAGATACTTGTGTGCATGTACAAGAACATACTGAGGTTGCATACTTTTAAAATTTTACATGAATACCCAGATGTAACATGCAAAGTCAGTTAAGTGACTTGAACTGCTTTGTTTTTACATATATCTAATAGCGTTGGGATACTTTAATTCGAAATTAATTTTAAACCTACATTGTTTGTGGAAAAGCTCTATATAAATAGTTTTTAATATGAAGGCAACCGGGCTTGCTTGAGGTCCTTGAAGATGTTTCACCTCTCATCAGCTAGTTAAAACTGAAGAAGCCTTTCGTATGAGAGGTGAAACATCTTCAAGGACCTCAAGCAAGTCCAGTTGCCTTTGTAAAGCAACACAGTTCAGGTCAGCACCAGTGAGAGATGATTTATTTGTTTTTTTTTTTTTTGACCCCTGGTAGGAGTGGCAGCAGGCAGTCACCAAGCCGCTCATCAACCAGCAGACGAAGGAAGTGAGCTGACAGCTCAGAGACACCTCACTACTTCTTCTGTGTTGTTTCTCTGTTCACCTCCAGCTGGTTTGAACTGGGCTAAAACATGGACTTGACAGCCAGCGGTCAGTAGATACACATCTGTGAAGGTCAGGGGACTCGTTTTGGTTCTGAGCCACCACACAGTAATCAGCAATGTGTTTGTTTTTTTTAAGCAGCGATGACCCAAGGCTGGCTTGTACATTTATTTTTATGAGCTGAATAAGAAATGTACACATTGACACACACAAACACAGCTAAGTAAACTGTAACTCTTTACAATGTTCCTCTGTACTTGTACCGTTCATTGCGTTCTACCTGTAGATATGAGCTGTCAGTATTTTGGTTATTATCATGTAACAGATATGCGATTTCCATTTAATGTGAGCAGGAACTGAAACGTGGTTGATTTCTTTGTTGAAAATGGTTAATAATAATAAAAGGCAATTGTACATTTTATTTGTGTGAAATTTGGTTGCTGTGGTCCATCCAACTTAAAGGATAAGTCTGATAGATATTCTGTATTTTTTATTTTTTATTTTCAACAAATCCCATGTGCAGAGCCAAAACATCTAGGAATGTATCCTGCTAAGAAATATTGTGTGTGTGTGTGTGTATCCAAAGCCTAATATATCTTATTTCTCTGTGCCGTAGAGCTACATTGTTGTCCAAAAAATATTAAAAACACATCAGTGAGCCACACTGTTGTGCTGGGTGACATGTCCCCTCCATCACTATGAACACACACACTGTAGTTTATTTTGAGTCAGTTCCAAACACACCATCCTGCTGTCCCAAATACTGAATACACCAAATGAGGATTCCACTACCACTGAAAATAGTCCTCACCAAATACACTAGTTCCTCCTGTTTAAGTAACATTAGCAAAACTACAGTGGCAAGCTTTTTTATGAAATTACGGAGTCTTTTTAAAACAAACTATATGCTGTATTTATGTAAGTCGTTCTTAAAAATTTAGTGTCTTCCGTAGGGATCAGTTGGCTTGGGGCTGAGTGCCACAATCTGTTGGGAAATGGTCTACACATTTTGGTCTTCATGGGATTTGTTTACACCCATAAACATGTAGAATATCGTCAACCCTTGTGCTTTCACATCTTCAACCCTGTAGGAACCACTGGAGAGTCCATCGTTACACGCTCAAGTAACGTGGCCAATGGTTATTCAAACCCACATATCTTTACTTGAATTGACAAAAAAGCACATTATTTCCATATTTTTTGATTTTAGTGTTATGGCCAAAAAAAACATGGCATCCTAGGTTTTAATGTTTGTTTGTTTTTTTTAATGATAGTAATAGGGTGAAAATCGTGTCGAAAGAGGTGGCTGCTCCAAACGAGCTGTGGATGTTATTGTCCGCAGCATAACAGGGGATAGATAAATATATAACTTTGTGGTTACATGAAATCTAGGAGGCTGTTTTTATTCCTCTTCTCTCTATAACAAAAAACCATTTTCACTGACCTGTAACGGCCATTTTTACAACTCGCCCAAGCTTTTTCTGTGAAGGGGTGGAACAAGCTGTGGCCGGAAAAATTACTTCACCTAACTGTGACCGGTTACTGGATTCAGCTGCTGTTGCAATAATGAAAATGGGATGGCGACATCGGTGTTTGGTGTGTGTCTTTACCGATAGTCTCATTTCACACTAGTCTGAATATCAAATCAATTTATTGAACACAGAATCACAGCAATTTTCGTTAAAGCTCAAAAGGCGGCGCCGTTAATTCACTGTGCACGTCAGTGTATAAACTAGGGGGTTTAGTAATACACACCGAGTTGGAACGGAGCGCTTGCACAGAGTGTAGGTTTTTCCCACATGACTCGAATGCAGCATCAGATGATGAGAGTGGGTCATCAGCTGCAGACAGTCAGGTGTGGTCGGCGGGGACATTCCGACCAGAGCGGCGATCCAGCGGACCTCGCCGGGACAAAAACAACGTCCACCGCGGATCTGTCAAGATGAGCCACCGGACGAGCGCAAAATATTCCAAATGACCACGGTAGGTTCGTGTAAACAGGCTCCCTCGGAGTTTCTCCGGGGGAGTGAGAAGTTTTCTGACGTCTTGGGTGTTGAGTGCAAGTCAGTGGCGGGGGCCGGGGTCAGGCCCAGAGACCAGTCACTCCAGACTGGATACAAAAATCTGGGAGTTGTAACGTTTTCTCGCGTGTCGACAGCGGATCGCGGCCTAAAAACCAAAAAATGTACGTTTCTGTGGGCTGTTACGGCTTCTTCGTTGCTCCGGTGGAAGTCGCCGGCGCTTATGGTGAAGAAAATGTTATTTAATCCGCTGTTTCATTCGGCTCCCGGAGTTACAAGCCACGGCAGCCTAAGACGTTATTCGCCCGTCCTCGCGAGTAACTACGACTAAACCGCAGCGTAGTGACACTCGGTGTCCGCAGAAAGGAAGAGCTTCTCGTGGCAAATTTGACCTGACGCTCGAGGTTTGAGAGAACGGTGTCGGACGAGGTGAGCGGCCGATCAGCGACGTCGGTTTGCCGTCGGTTCCGTTGAACCAGTGGGGCTGTGGGTGTCCCCGTGTTGACCCGTACCGACTGATGCCGGAGGAATTTTTACGCCAAACTGCGTTCAAAATCTGGTCAAAAATCAGCTCGTCTGTCGGCAAGGGCTCGTACCTAATGTTAAATGCCCCAAGGCCTTGTCTCAAACAGTAGGTATCGACTCTACATACTTTAACTGATCATTTATAGAAATACAATGGCGTGTGTTTGTTTGCTGTACGTCACACGCCGCCGAGCTCTGGCCAAGCGGCCGAAACCAAATACTCAATCACATAATTTTATAAAACGAGTGCATTTTTGGATGACTCCATTTAAGCCGAATTGAAGGGCGACCGATGAAAGACTCAACGAGATCTATAATTGTATCTCACGCTACGTTTACCTTTGCTAATATACAAAGAATCGTTAATTCAAAGTCTTTAACGCAGCAATTCGCGGTCGTCTCTGCTCGAATTGGCGAGGTCCCACGAATTACTATCAAAGGCAGCCTTTCCTGTTTTCATGGAAAACTGCCACAACGTTAGCTAGCCTAGCTAGATTTCCATAACTTAGATTATCTTTAGATTGTCAGGGGGGTTTTGTTGCTTCCTAGCAAACCCAGCTAAGTTATGGGATGGGGGTGGATAAAGCAGGATGAGGAAGTTATATTTAGTGACTCAGCTGTTGTTCGAAGAACATGGAGGGAGGCAAGGAGAGGCACACGCCGCATACAGCGATCAAACATGAACTGCTTTGATTGATGTGATTTGGTCTAACCTCATATTACGTTTTCCCTTTCTTTGTTTAGCACGTTTTAAACCTGGACTGGAGAAGCGAGAGCCTTCTTATGTGATGAAACAGGGAATGGTTGACTCTTTACCCAACCACCAGAGGAACTGAAGTGAAACTGAGGGATCAACTCTAAGGAACCTCAGCAGATGTAACCACTACTGAACTCTGCTGTGAAAAGAGGAACTTCTTGGTTTCTCACTTCTTTTAAATAAGGGATGGCGTGGAGGAGTTCAGGGCAGTAACTGGATCTGCAGTCGTTTGTCGAGTCACCGTTCCATTTGGCTGTCAGAGCAGCAACGGCAAAACGCCAAATCCCTCCATCATGGAGCCTTAGATGAGTCACTGTCAGGGTTTAGATCCGTAGACCTCTGTGAAGACCTTACGTTCAGTGTTGGACTGCATCCAAAGGAGAAAGGAGTGTCCACACTGCACTGACAGAACTGTGGATGTCAAAAGTGATGAGTCGCCACAAGTTGGAAATCCCCTGAAGGAGTTTCATAGGGTGGATCTGGAACTAAGGTGGAACTAAGTGGCCGCTCTGAGCCGTCAAGCATGACTCATAGATGCAGAGCTCTCAAGAAATGTTCCATATTCTGCCGGCTGCTGTGGTTTCACTTCGAAACCAAAGAGAATGATGTGAACATTTGAACTGAAACTCAAGGATTAACCACAACTACAAAGTGCAGAACTTCAACTGGAAATGTTCTCTTATTGGCACGAGAATGCCTGTGATTTTTGGACAAACTCTTGTGCTACTTTGAGCTCGTAGCATTGGGAGGTGGAGAAAACAAACACTGTGGAGAGCAGGAATATCACCTCCTCCTATGAAACTGATTTTACTTGGAAATTTAGTAAGAGGCCACCCAAATGGCGGGGAAAGACTACAATCATCTCTTTAAACTGCTCATCATTGGAGACTCCAGTTAGTGCATTTGAGTTGTTAAAAGAAGCGTGTTGTTTATGGAGTCCTTGAAGAGACACATGGCACTAATAGGCTACATGCAAGTGAATACATAGCTGAAGTCAGTGATTCCCAAAAATGAACGCTCTGCAACATGTAAATTCTCTGCCTTTTTATCAGCTGCTAGTGGCACTGAGGAAACTCATTGAAATGACATTATCAAGAGGAGCAACTGCACGATACCTTTAAAGCATGGTCCTCATTAGTGAAAAATTAAAAAGTGTGAGAGCTTTTAGATGTAAAAGACACAACACGATCTCTTTTGTGTGCAAACCTTTTGACTAGTTACAGCAGGAAGCACACAGACGGCACGAATAACATCAACTTTGTTTCAGTAATTATTGTGGCGCGTAGCAGCAATTAATCATATTGAGTTCTGTCTGTCTGACAAGTCAACATGTCTATGGTGAAAGTGCTCTATTTAACTTAAGTATCACTCCACACTCCTCCAGGTCATGCATGCCCCTGCAGTACAGTGGCTCTCTGCCCCCCCCCAGTTTGGGAACCACTGGTTTAAGTAACAGACCAGTGAGCTAAATGTTTCAGTTTGATAGCATTTTTCCAGATACCTCCAGCTTTCTTTTTGTCAAGCGGACTGAAGTTGGTAACTTACAGAAAGGTGAATGTGTGAGACGAGGCGTGAAGGAGAATCCGTGTCCTTGTTGTGATGTCGTGCTGAGTTGAACCTGTTTTCTGATGATGGTGAAATTTAAGCTTTCAGAGAGTTCACGATATTCTGTTGAAACAAACGTTCTGAAAACTACCCACAGTTGATCATTCAACAATGAACGCTTTAAACCTGGTGGTACAACTTATTCTGTGACCACCGTAAAGATCTATGTGGGAAATTGTGACATCCATTTTCCTGTGTTTCTGCTAACCTGTACCTGGACAACAACAAAAAAAAGCTGCATCCAGTTATTATCAGGAACTTTATTATTTCTCCCACCTACGTTAAAGGCTGAATAAAACCCCCCCCAAAAAATCTATCAGGGTTCAAAAGAAGCACATTAGAATGAAGGTTACACTTTCTGAAACAGGCCATCAGAAATTGTGACCCTTCTGTGCCTGGAAGCTGAACAAAAATATGCAGCATCCAAATATTGTCAGTTGCTTGGCCTTTCTCTCACACCTTTTAAAGGATGAGTAACGTTAGCAACAACCACTTATGTAAAAGAACATCCATACCACAGCACCCAACTTTGCGATGGTCATAGAATATGGTGTAATACTGGCAGAGTGTTTTTCAAATAGCATATGTGAAAGCTTTTGACGGAGGATTTCTGGTTACCGGTGCTAAAACCATGCTGCAAACTTGCTTCAGAACAGTTCAAACGTTACGGTTTTGGAATATTGAAAGACGCCTCGGAGCTTTGGTACCAGGCGCAATCACTGCTGTTCCCTCTGGAAGTGAGTTGTGCACGTCTAAGGTTGGGAATTTTCTAGATTTGATCGCTTCCCATTTGCTTACTGATACCGATTGTCATCAGATTCAGGCTCAGATTCTTGTCGCCGGTTGAGCATAGAATGTCTCAGAACATCTGTTTGTTGCGGGACGTGGGCTGTTTTTCACCTGCTCTTACATGAGTTGGATGTTCAAGCCTCAGCTGATTCTGTGACATTATAATGGTGATGGGAGGCGTTAAAAAAAATCTGTATTTTTAGACCTGCTGCAGGAAATGCTAAGTCATTTGAGATCACCTTCCACCCCGCGGGAAATTATTTTTGTACAGTGCTTGGATTTCGTTGTATCCCTGCTGCCCGCTGCGAGGCCCAGATGTACTTTTGAGCACTTGCGCCAGTCCTCCACTGTAAAACGCTACACTTATGTCGTAACAACCAGAAACCAGTGATGTTGGCGAAGGGTCAGTAGAGTCAAAATTCACCTCTTCAGAGATGGTATCAGGGAGCTTTGTTCCTTTTTTTCTTCCCGGACCACTTCTCATTACTCAACCATGATCACGCCCTTGTTTTATGTTTGACCTTTGAGGATTTATATATGTACAAGGTGGATTCCTAGTGTGGTTTTACGTTCCTTCATCGGAACGATTCCTTGACGAGTATTTCCTAATGATCCCCGTTTTCCGCATGTTGACGGGCTTTAGTATCATTTGTGAACAGATAGTCAGAGGTTACGGTCGGTTTCTGGTCATGGTTACCACAAGCTTTGTCTATGATCTGGCTTGACTGGGCTTGTTTTAACAAACCATTTGAATTATTTAACCCACCGTGTTATTTATTAATGTATCCAAAAATGCTTTGACTGGTCAGGCAGCCTGTTAGTGACATTTGTCGCTTCTGGGACTCCATAGTAGTGTGGAACACATCATCAATATTATGATAGATAATGATGACGTCTGCAGACATTCAGCCTTTTGCCACTTTATGGCAAAGAGAGGGCACATTTTCCTCCTCAGTTATTGCCATTCATTTCTTAGGGAGCAATTACGTGATTTTTTTTTCCCCCCATTCTGCTTCGTTCTGGTTAATCAAGTCTCTTTCTAACAAGTTGCCACTGGTTCTCTCAGATAAATTTCAGCCAATTACTTAGTAATGTGATCCTCGGGTTTTCTCAGGATTTTCCCCTCTTTTTAATGATACCTTTCATGCTTACATATTCCCAGTATGAGTCCAGCCTGCCCTTATTTCTTTATTTGTTTCACGTTAGTGACCCTGCCCCTCATATTTAATTTATGACATTACTGGAGCTAGGCTGTGACTCAGGAGGGCGTGATCTTGTCATTCTGAGAGTGAACCTTAGACATAACTGGTTTTTCTGTTTCAGACTGGTCACATTCGTTTCCTCAAAGCGAGTTATTGCTAATCTTGTCCCTCTGATCTGTTTCTCTCTCAGATGTGGGGAAAAGCAGCCTTCTGCTCCGCTTTGCCGACAATTCCTTCTCTGGTGAGTTACCACGACTCTGTGTAAGTCCAATGAAAGTAATACAAGCGCTCATATTTATCAAGCCTCCCCACGTTAGAAAATCATTTCAAACTGGACAAAAAAAATTCCGACTGACACACATTAGGCTGTACTTTGAAACATGGACGTAAAAGCATGTTATCAAGACAAGTCATCTTATCTCCAGGGTTTATCAGAGCTGTCCTAACCTGCCAGGAGCTCCAGAGGGAGGCAGATTTTGGCAAAACATGCAGACATTTTGGGGAATATGGAACTTTTCATTTAGGATGACAACACCCTTGGATGAAAAGTCTGACGTGATCGTTTCATCCACAAAGCTTTGCCCATTTGGCAGAAAAACATATTCTTACAATTTCCACCTTAAGGCCTTGCCTACCACACGGATGCTTTCAGTTATTTTTGCTTATTAGACATCTGCTCTAGTCGAAGGTGGGTGAAGCTACACTGGGAGTTTGTAAGGTGCAATAGCAGAGCCACAGTGATGTTGCTACACCAAAGTCCAATCGGATCTTAAACAAAAGCCTGTTATCTACACGTCTATTGTTGTCGAGGCCAATGTAACCGTATAGAAAAACCGTGTTCATGTTTAAAAGATTGATGCATGGAGGTCCTGTGTCTGTGCTGTCTGCTCTCCGTTGTGCTGTTTCTGATGGTTGACTGGTCTCCTGCAGGCAGCTACATCACCACCATTGGTGTTGACTTTAAGATCCGAACAGTAGACATTGAAGGAGAGCGAGTGAAGCTTCAGATCTGGGACACAGCGGGACAGGAGAGATTCAGAACCATCACGTCAACGTAATCATCTCCAGACTGAAACTGCTTTTATGTTGAGGAATTTTCCTCACTTTAACTTGAGCCTGGTGGGGTATCACCCACTTCATCCTGTTTCATCTCTCTCTCTCTCCAGATACTACAGAAATACCCATGGTGTCATTATTGTTTACGATGTGACCAATCCAGAGTCGTTTGTGAATGTTAAGAGGTGGTTAAATGAAATCTCCCAGAACTGTGACAACGTCTGCAAGATCCTTGGTGAGTCAGTTGTGTCAGTGTGAGTTTAAAAGAATCTTAATTCATGTCATCTGCACGGTGGAGTGTTGTTTGACATTCAGACTGGCACGTTTATTGGTTGGACAGTCTCTCTGCTCTGTGCGGCAAGCAGCTCACTCAAGCTCTGCTCTGGGTGCACCGACCTCTTTATGATACAGGAACCAAAACTAAGACAAGGTTTGACTTGTTGAAATAAAAATGTACCTGAGTAAAAACATTCCTGGGAAAGTTCCTGCTGATAAAAATGGGCTTCCTGTGTGTTCTGTAATGTTTAAAATGTAAGATTATAACATTTTTTTTTCTTTTTAAATCAGGAAGTTCAATCAAACCCTGTTACACCCAAATACAGAACCATAACTCTTGAGGTCTAAGGCAGAAAAGCAGTAGCTCAGTCAGGTTGTGGCTACACCGTAAAAACTTGTTAGCAGGACAAAGTCATTGTTATATTCACAATAGTTCAACTTAGTCATGTGTAAAATAAACTGTATTTTCACAGAAGAGAGGAAAATATATTTTCCTCATTTTGGGAGAACAGTGTTTCTTATTCCATCAGTATATTATCGAGTCTTTGGAGCAGAAATAAAGTTCCTGCTCCCTTTCTCAGTGGGAAACAAGAACGACGACCCCGCCAGGAAACATGTGGATACCCAGGATGCTGTGCGTTTTGGGGAGTCGGTGGGCGTTCGGGTCTTTGAGACCAGTGCCAAAGAGAACATAAATGTAGAAGAGGTAACTTCAAGATGCCCTGTGTACAGTGGCTTTATATAACAATATATAAACTGATTTCTTTATTAATATTTAGAAAAAGGGTCATTGATTGTGATGCATAACTAAATACTCATGTTACCTTCATAATCTTTTTGTACGTTTACATTTTTAAGGATGCAAACATCAGGGGTCCAAAGAACATTTTCAGATAGTTGTAAAAGGGTCAATGTTTTTTGTTCCTCTCCTCAGATGTTCATGGCCTTCACCCGCATGGTGCTCCGGGCCAAGAAGCAGAGCCAGAACAGAGCCGAGAGGGAACGAGAACGGGAGAAAGACACTGTCAACATGAACGCCCAGAGAGACCGAGACCGCAGGAAGAGAGGGAAAAAATGCTGCTGAGACACAGACGCCAAAGCCGCTCACCGCTTAACACAAAAAGCAAAGACGATTGGGAAAACTGTGCCTTAGGAGATAAGTGTTTTGTGTTTCAAAATGCAGATATGAATGTCAGAAACTGTGTGGTTCACTCTTTACTACGCCAAGTTACAACACAACAGTCTACAGGTTATACTGCTTCACTGCTGGTTGTTAAAGTAACTGAGGCTGAGGGGTTTGGTCTGTGAGCACTGACTACATGTAGCAGCCTGGAGGTTACATGAGTTAAAGGACCATTCTGGTGTTTTTTCCTTTCTTTTTTTAGCCCATGTCCTACAAGTCAAATTTAAAAGCTGATGTAGTGTTTTAGATTTTGGATCTGTTTATTAAGAAGCCTGAGGACGGAGGAAATTGTTGGTCAGACATCTTCTGCACCTAATAATTATTTTTATTATCCATTACTCTGGTGACTGCATTCTTGATTAATACATTATTTTTTTTGGTATATAAAATGTCAATGGTAATGCCGAACATCCAAGGTGGTGCCATCCGATGCCTCTTTTGTTTGACCGACAGTCCCAACCTGAAGAATATTCAGTCTATTATATAAGAAAAAAGGAAAGCAGAAAATGAGAAGCTAGACTATAAAATGTTGGGCACTTTGCCTGAAAAATGATTGAGCTTCCAATTGTAGCTTAGACATAACGTCTGGCTTGAGACAGTGCATCAAAGAACATCATGCAAAAGTGAAATGTCTGCAAAACAAACAACGTAACTGAAAAAGTCAGAGCAGGCATGTTGTAACCCAAGTCAATGAAGTTGATTTTTATAGTGTAGTGAAACAAATAGAAAACTGCTGCCTGTAAGGTTGATAAAATACATTCATAAATCAAAAACACTACCGTCTGCTTTGAAATAAAGTGGATGTAACTGTGGTAAAATAGCTAACATTCAAAAACACTGGTATGATCCTTTAACTTTGCACTAGTGAACCACTGGTATATGTCAATTTTTTTTTTTTTTTTCTTAATACAGAACAAGTATTTTACCACTGAAAGGGAACTGGTTGCTGTTGTTACTAAATTGTAACCTTGACACACTAACAGGTGTGACGAGTGCAGTCCAACGTATGTATGCCTTATTTCATTCTAATGAGGCCAGTAATCTAAGACTACAGCATGTACGAGCCCAAAATGTTCGTCAGTAGTATGTTGTTTTTTTGTTTTTTTAAATGTAAAGCTCTGTTGACTAGCAAATGTGTCCAATTCCAAATAAAGCAATAAATCCAGAGTTTCTGTTTGTATCGCAAAACATTTCCTCATACAGGCCAGTGCTTCAGGTGGAACAATAATTCATGTTAATTCAAAGATTTTCTTATAAAGATGATCAACCTGTCAAGAAACAGCTGAAGTGGCCTCTCTACACTAATTCAAAATGTAACACCTACCTTTATATCATGCTTAGGTTTCCATGGAAGTCGTCTTATAGTTGGAAAAATAATTTTTCTAAACTCAAATCCAAGGTTGTATATACAGTACGTGCTTGTACTACATTAACCCTTTTTATTCACTGCAGCTCTGTGGGTTTGAACAGTGATTTGTTGTGCATGAGTTTAGGTCCAGCAGAGTTTAACAGATTCACCTAACTTGAATTAAACTAACTTTATGCTAATTGAAGGTTCAAGGATGGGCTGTTCAGTTTCTGTTTGACTGTAGGGAAACTGGTAATAACATAAATAACTTAATACAGATACAAAACCCTGATTATGTTACAGCACCCAACAGGGTTCCAAAAATCTTTTTTTTTTCCAGATTACTGTTGGTGTTTTGAAATTCAGCTATGATTGAGCTTCAAAGAAACGAAAACAGTGGTGGAGGAAGATGTTGATCCTCTAGTAGAAATACTCCATTACAGTTGAAAGTTCTGCATTGACCATGTTACTTAGGTAAAAGTACAAGAGTATTGCTTTGCTTTTGAAGTAACTCTAGTCAGATAAAGTAAGATGACACATTTCCCTCCCTTGAAAAGAAGAAGTAAAAAGTAGCATCAAATAGAAATACTCCAGTACAAGTACCTCAAATTCATTCTCAAGAACAGTCTGTGTAAATGTCCTTAGATACATTCCACTGCTGAGCAAAAGTAACTCGGCCCAAATCTGAAGCCTGTCATCTACAGGTCAAAGCAGGATACTGAACTGTGTAGGGGTGTAACGTGAATGCTTCTACTAACTGCTGCAGAAAAGTGCACCGGTGTTTGGGAAACGAGACTACGAGAACTGTCCCTCAGGAGACAAGTGTGGTGTGTTTCAAACTGCAGAAAAATGTTATTGTTCCCAGCAAGCAGTATGATAACACCAGAACTCTACAGCTGGAACCTCGTCACGTGCCGCTTGTGCAGCTCAGTGAAAAATGGGCTGTCAGCAAAAATGTTAAGTCCCCAGCTGAAACCGTACAAACACACACGAGACGTTACAGAGCTTTTATCATTATAATATCGGTCTTTTACATCAGTGTTCAACACCAATAGGATGCGCAACAACTTAATTTCCAGCTGCAGCATTAACACTGTCTGGACTGATGCTGGAGAGGGTGGAAGTGCTTTTAGTTTGAAAACCAAACCTTTCAGAGGAAAAGCCTTCACAAAATTACACTACAATCATATCACAGGAACAACCAGCTTGACAGGCTGGTGGAAATTCTGTTGGATTACCCTGAAACTGAAAAAGCTATTCTCCTCTTTCAGCTACTGTTACTTACTTGTGTTGCGGGTGATGTCAGAGATTATCTTTAAGAAAGGGTCCGTTTGCAGAACACACGGTAATTTACTGATAGCTGATACAGGCAATCCCAGGGTTTTTTTCACCCAAAAGCTGAGGAGAACAGTATTTTTCTTATTTTTCCCACAGCACACGAATGCAGCGTCACACTTGGACAGTTTTCCCTGGTTCCTGACCCTCATCAGTTGGATTTGGGGAGTCTGTAGACGCCTGCAGAAACCATCAGCTGATGCTCCCTGACCTTCCTCTGCAGGAAGGCCTCCAGCTCGTTGACGTCCATCTCCGTGACGACGGGTCCCGTGGCCACGAACATCCGGAGCATAGAGTGGATCCGGTCCAGCGTCATGCTGTCTAGGTTGGTCAGCATGGCCTGGATGTAGGCCCAGAACAGCTGCAGAGACAGACGCTGAGTGTTTTACGAGGCCTCTTGGCTCGCAGTAATTTTTCATCCCGATAACTGTTACTGAATTTTTGAGTATACGTGTGTGTGTGTGTGTGTCGTGGGCACCTGCAGCTTCTCCTCCCTCTGCTCGGACTGGGTGGTGGTGTTGGAGTCTCTCTCCTCGTCGCTGTCGATCAGCATCACGCCTCTCTCCATCTTCTCTTTGGATGAGCCCGTCTCCACCACATAGTAGCGCCCTCCCGCCTCCTCCCTCAGCACGCCGTGCTGCTGCCACAGAGCTAGCTTCCTGTGCACCAGCTCCTTCGGGGCACCCAGCTTCACGCTCAGCTCCTCCAGCGTCCAAGAACCTGATGGACGACAAATAGATTCCTGTTAAATAGGAATTCACAATCGACTTCTTCTGTCCTGAAACGGATTCCAGTACCTCAACTCAGGCTATATGTCGATACGGAGTAGTGATTGATAACCACTGCTCTGCTTCCTTACCTTCAAATCTGTGCACCTCGCTGTGTGGAGCTCACTGTAATCATTTTTATATTTAGCAACATGAGGGCAGGGACTGCTGAGGCGCTAAAACCTGACTTGGAGACCTGCTGTTGCTGAATGAATGTAGCCCACAGCAGAAACGTTGAATTTTCTAATGACATGGCCGGTACCTGACCAGCTTATCAGGGGCCGGATTCAGGGCATGTATGCTGGAGGAGGAATTAATGAATGTCAGCCACAAGATGTTAGCTTGAGGTTTCAAAACATCTGACCAAAATCCTGGTGCGCAGAAAAATGATCATAAATCCAAATCTTCTGCTGGTAAATTTTTGCAGCTACTTTTTGACAAGGGAAAGTTCTTGGGTGATGTTCTGATTTAATTTTCCATTATCCTTCTTAGGGGTTATACTTAAAATTGAAGCAATAAAATTTGTAGATGCTTCTCCAATACTATAATTTGACAACACCTGATGAAGACCAACATTTCCATCTGTTAGCTCGAAACATCTTTTAAATTTAATTTCCTGGGAGCTATCAGTGCAGCGGGCGGATTTTTGTCCGACTTTTAAAAGAAAAATACAAACCATAATCAAACAGGACCAAAATACAACTGGCAATTTGGTCAAATCATATGAAAGATGTGAATGAAGGAGCCGTAAAAAGATTTTACTGTGAAGCAGCCAGTGCTGAGTTTGATGGTCACTATAACACATTGGTTGAAATCAAGCTCAAGATTTGATTATGATTTTAAATCGACACTCTATACTCTTGTTGGCTAACATGAGGATTTCCCAAAACGTTAAGCGGAATCTCGCTTAACAATAATTTTTATTCTGGAAAAAAAGCAAACACATGAAATCTGTTTGAAATGAAAGACGCTACTTTTTTCCTGGAAGTGCAGGATGATGGCAGCGTGGATGGGAGAGACAGTGAGGTTGGTGAGGGTGCGATCCTCCAGCTCCACGTCCAGAGTGACTGAACCCAGGTGAGGCTTCCAGCTCAGCGTCCTCATGGCCTGAAACAAAGAAAACAAACCGATGTTACAGAGTTGAGATCCTTGGAAGTTAAATCCACGCCGCTGCTGAGTGTTGTATTTCTGGTCACACGCAAATCAGTGATGTCAGAGCGTTTTGACACTGACAGCTGATGGAAAATAACGTGGAGACAACAATGAGGAAACGTGGAGTTTAAAGGATAAACAAATAGTTTTTTTGTGCCCTTAAAACTCTGCTCCCAACTCTGATACATCAGGTGTCATAGTGTCCTTGAACGCAACAATAGTGAAGGTTCCTTAAGAGCCCCTGCTAAAAACTGCAGCATAGATGCAGTATCAACTTAATTTCACCAGATAATTTTCATATTGTACTGAAATAAATTGAAGACAGTCAACAAAAAGGTCTTGATATGCTTTGGAAAAGCATATCACAAGAGTGATTTATAGTTAACTGCGTAAAACATGCAAAAGCAGCACTGGTACAATCAGCTCCTCCTAACAGAACAACCAGTGACATGCTGTCAGAAAGCAGCAGGTGACTCCACTCCACCTTGAGTTTCTCATAGCGGTGTGTGTAGGCCTCCATGGCCTGGCAGATCAGCGGAGGCAGCTCCAGCTTCTCCTCCTTCAGCGGAGGCCAGAACTCGGAGGACAGGATGATGGCTGACAGGGACAGTGGGGGCTGCTCCTCCTCGCCCAGCCTCGATTCCTCCTCACGGATGTTGCTGTTGATCCTGCGAGAGTCCGCCATGTCCTGGACAGGAGACGGACGAGAGCAATGTGAGACCATGCATTTCACGTTGATTCAAACCTATCTAGTGCATGGTGTCATTGTACTTAATATTATGATTATAAATACGTCATCTGCAAATTTTTAAAAACTACACCCTTGTAGAAATGTGAATTGTGTCCTGTTCCTAACCACGTGGGGGAAATCACAGATTCAGAATTTCAAACAATGAATTTTAATTTCCTTACTGAACGGTAGTGAAAGTCAGTTTCTTCTTATAATCAAATAGACTGTGATGAGACGGTAAAACTTTCCGCTAAAACCCCGGAGGTGGAAAAAGACCAAGAACAAGCCACATACAGTGGGCTCCAAAAGTCTGAGACCTCTTTCCCATTGTGGACCCCGCTGTATCTGTTCGATGTGTAGGTCAAGAGTACCTCCTTTGTTTTAAGGTCAGTGCATGTTCCAGAGTTGATCATTGTGACAAGGGTATTACAGCATATGGGACTGTTTGACGTGTGTCAGAGTGTGTTTACCTTCAACATGACCTCGCAGTAATGCATGTGAGACTCCCCGAACCTGAGCTTCAGCAGCTCCACGTTACGAATCTCCCTGCAAACAGAGCACAGAAGACAAAACGATATACATCATCGATGTATGATATAGACGCGGCAGCAAAGACCAGCCAACAGCTGGTGGTCAGGTCAGTTCAGTACGGTTTCATGGCCGTTAGCCACATGAAAAATCTATTCCTTTCCCATTGGTCTAGTGTGGTGAATGGCTCCCTTTACTACAGTACCCATGAGCCTCGGCTCAAATCCCAGTGGCACTTGGTCACTGCAGCAAGGAACAAGATCCTCCATACAATGACTCCAAATCCAACAGTGGATTGATTCTAAATTTTTTTCAACCTGTGACTTCACGTCGCCATTATTCTGTCATTTCCCTAATGACAAGTTTCCGACTCAACATCATCAACACATACGTTCAACGTCTAGGTTCGTTCCGATGTACCTGGCAGTGTTGTAGTTGAGCTGGTGCAGCAGTCTGTCAGCCAGGACGGCTCTGTACTCGTCTATGAAGATGTCCTTACTGCCGTAGATACTGACCAGGAGGCTGATGATGTCTGACGAACGACGTTTTGAGCCCATTTTATCTGGCGAATGTTAAGAGGAAACCCGTTAGACCCCGAGTGAAATTCGGTTCATTGAACGACACCATACGGGGATCCACGAATGCAAACACAAGCGAAAACACGTTGTGTTCAATTCAGTTCAATTCAATTGGATTTATACAGCGCCGAATCTTAACAGAGGTTGTTCTCAGGGCGCAGGTCCAGACCAGAGGCAGGTTCACTGACCTGGCACGGCGTCGGTGGGGTCTGGACTCCAGTCCTCTGGGTCGTTGCCTTCTTCGTCACTGTCCTGCATCTCCAGAGTCACCGGGTCTCCTCTAGACAGCTCGGAGGCCAAGTCGGTGCAGCCCTCAGCGTCTCCAGTTAGACCGGCTACGATCTGCCTCACCGTGTCCTCCCGAGTCCTACAACGCACCGCAGAAGCTTTAAGAGAAGTCAACTGAAGCTGTCTTATTTAATCTGTGTTTTCAAGTTTTTGTTTTGGTGTTTTGGTTCAACTCAAGTTTTCTGCATTTTATTTCATTTTTACACAAAGTAAAGCACAAAGATCAGGGAGACCAAAGATATCAGCCACCAACAATTAAACTTCATATCGAGCAAGAACTTTAACATGTCACCATAATAATAATAATAATTTATCTCTATGTTAAGAAAGTTTTTATAAATAGAAAGCGGCTCACCTGAGGTACTTGCGGATCGGTTGGCAGGCGACCTGCAGGATGACCATGGACGGGTCCAGCTCTCTGAGGGCCTTGATGGCCGAGATGTAAACCGTGAGGATATCAGATGTGTGAACGCCTGAGGACGGATGGCACACAAAGACAGAGACTAAAGAAAAAGTGTAACTCATTTTGAAAAAAGCTCCTGGTTGTGCTGTGTCGTCGCTGCATTAACACGGTACTGTACAAACACCATCCCTTCCAATGGCTTAAGACATCTTGTTTACGTGTTGCATCTTGTCTAGCGAACAGGTGTGGAAACAGAAACAGTCTGGTGCACTGTACACTAACTAACCCGGATGCAGAAGGCGGCTCTCAAAAGCAGATTTCAATGAGGTGAGGAGCTGCTGTCTCTGGTTGGTTCTTTCTAGACAGAACTTCAGATCCTCAATAGCGGCTTTAGATTCTGGGAAGTCTGAGAGACGGGAGACGTGACAATAAACACAAGAAAAGTCACGCAGCGAAAGTTAAAAATTCAAACATCTCTGCTCTTAACTCGTCTACAGTTTCACTTTGAAGACATGCTGGGACACTTGGAAGTAACCAGTGAACTATGCTGCTTTCTCTCTCACCTCTGATGATGCTGAAGAGCTCTTCGATCCTCATGTTGACGTAGATCCTGCAGAAGAACTGGTGCATGTGGCATCTCCACTGTTTCAGGATGGAGCTGGCAGGCTGGCCGACCAGGAAGCTGGGCGCGCTGGGGGCGCTGGGGGCGCTGGGAGCCTTGGGGGCAGGTACCGGACTGTCTGTGTCCACCTCACTTGCAAACACTTTGCTCAGCCAGCCCAGCACTAGCTCCAGCCACTGCTCACACAACAAGAAATGTAACGTTAAGACAGCTACCAGCTAACGAGGGGCTCGTCCTGATACAACGTCACGAAACTCATCTGAACATTCACCGATCATCCGGTTATACCTCCTGGAACTCCAGCAGGAAGGAGCATTCATACTCGCCCCTGCAGTGCTGCTCCATTCGCTGCTCGATGAGCTTGTGCAGGATGGAGGTGACGGCCTCGGAGCTGACCCACTCCAGCAGGTGTAGTCTGGAACTACAACCACATAAGAAAAAGAAAGAAGGAAAATCAACCATCCACCCTCATTTGAAACTACTTTGAGCCAGCCACAAACTTTGAGCTCAGCCACATACTCACAGTATGTGGCTGAGCTCCTGCAGTTGTTCCAGGGCCTCCTGACACCAGCACTGCTGTGTTGGAACCCCACAGCCCGGGCAGACCCCTCCCTCTGGGCCGTCGGGAACCTCGGCCCCGTCCTCAGCCTCCCCCTCCTGGTTCATATAGACGGAGAAGGTCCTGCTGTAAAACTCCAGCACTCGCTCCTGGAGAACAGGGGAGGGAGAGAAGAGGAGGAGGGCCCTGATGACGGTGAAGGCCCGCTCCTGAAGGCCCCTGGGCCCCGGGCCACAGAGACCACCCCTGCCCTCATCCTGCCACATCCCCAGTCGCTCCAAACCACCTGGGGGGAGGAAAAGGGGCGGTTTGAATACTGTTGCTGCCCTGACATAAACAGAGAAAACCAGTGGTCCGCTCTGAACTCATCCAGTCCTTATATTTTTCTACTTGCCCAGGAAAGGCTCCAGTCGGTCCAGCAGTGTCCGAAAGGTGGTGAGCAGAACCCAGGCCCTGTCTCTCTCCTCCAGCTCGTTCTCTGGCTGTTTGAGTCCGAACCAGAACTCAGGAACCACAGAGGAGGACAGACGCATCTGCAGAGTCTCCAGCAGCCAGCTGCCCAGCAGCCGGCCCAGACCCTGGTGACACAGCAGGGCCAGGGAGTCCGAGAGGCTCTGCTCCGTCACCGAGCAGCCAGGAGACACCTAAAAACAGAGACAAATGATTTTGTTCTCACACAGCAGGGTTAGTACGGAGCCTTGGGTCAGTTTTTGTGTTTAACAAACTGATCTCGGATTTTCAGCATCTTGGTCTTGGCCAAAGGTTTCACCAGGGCAGGGTTAGTACGGAGCCTCCTCTAGTCAAAACTGTGTTTTCTTATCCTTCCTTCAACTGCAGGTTGGAGCCTCGACCTGCAGAATGACGCTGCACATTTGGCAAACAGGAGGTTGACACTGGTAAACAACCTCTTCCATTCAAATGACGACAAAAAACATCAGCAGCTGGCGCTAGTCGACGCGGGTTTGTGCACAGACACAGGCACACAGCTAGTAAAGCATAGCAGAGACACAACGAGACAGAAAGAGACCACCGGGAGGACAAAGACAAGCAGTGACCAGAGAGGCGAGGATACACATACCCCGAATTTCACCGAGAAACGCTACTCATTAGTGAACTGTCCTAAGTCATATTTCACTGGGTGTGAACCATGCAACAAACGAGCAAACATTAAATCATGAGATATTTGAATGGAATTCGGCTGCATCGGGCCCCTCCATGTTGGCTTCGGGGTTACTCGACCACACGAATCCGGTGACAACCTCCACTCACCAAAGCTGCAGTGATAGTATCCCAAGCCTCAGCGACCCCGTGTTGTGGTGCGGATCCAGAAATCTCGGCCGAGTCCGATTCCATCAAAATTTCCTCCATTTTCTTACACTTTCTTCAGAAACAACCAACTAGCTAATGTGAGCGTAACATTTAATCTTCGGATCCTTTTGCCGGGTTATAACGTCGCACACGTCAATGTACAAATATTCATTATGTCTTAGATGTGTTTTACTTATGTCTAAAAGTAATAATAGCTCTTATCACTCTAGTGTTATGAATTTGAAATAACGTTTGTGTATCGCGGGTTTACTTCGTCTTCTTCGAATGAGTTACGGGCCAAGTGTACGCTCAGGCGCTCCCCCCACAGTCAGCGGCAGGCAGCGCCTCACTGGGATCAAGAAGTTTGTTTTGAAAGTCTACAGGAAGTGTCAGTATGATAAACTGGTCGACTTGACAAGTTGACCCGAGGCTCGTGGGTGTTCGCTGCCCTCCGGTGGCCACAGTGAGGAATTGCAACCCTCCATTTAAATTCTTGGCAGCGCAGAGTTAATCAGAGTAACTGTTATTTTAACATCATTATTGGAGTGACTATGACAAACAGCCGCTGCAGCATCGATATTTTTAATAACTGTATTAACAATTCGTTGTTTTAATAACACTCACAACAGTCTAACAGTTACTTAACATTGTCGAACAGAGTTTATGTTTGTCATATGAAATGTGAATATTTCTGCCCTCTAGTGGCCACAGTGAGTAACCACACCCCCCCAGCGTCAAGTTAGAGATATCAAGAGTAAAACTACTTCCGACACACAGAAGATCAGTATTATCAATATAAATGTCAACAAGTGAAACTAATTATTACGTAGAAAAGAAAGTTACCGTATTTATAATAATCCCACAAATAATGAGTTGTTTTAATAAGATATTTCTGTTCGACGTGTACCTCAGCACATGTGAAATGTGAGATATTAGCGACCTCTTCCCATGATCACGAACCATCAACTCCTCTTTTCCGTTATCTTCTATGTTTGTTTGTGGCATTTTATTTCAGCACCTACTGATACCCAAGATTTCTCTTAATTTTTTCCAAAGCAATCCAGTTATTTAAGCGCATCGCACTGGACGGTCTGAACCTCTTCCCTTTCCATTGTTTCCCAGTAATGTGGCTGGATTTTCATATAGATGCAGATGGTGCATATTGTTCATCAGTCATCATCGTTGTTTACTTTTAAGGAAACGTCGTGTGTTGACTGTTTTGAAATGAGAAATAATTGTTGTGCATATGAATAAACTTTTCCTTTTCTCTCCATCTTTTTCTTTTTTGTTCATTTACGTCTGAGTATATGTAGGTAAAAGTGCATTTGTATATATGTGGCTGTCTCCGGTACATATAATTTATATTTAATAGTAATTGTATTTATTTATTTATTTTTAAAATAGTTAAACAATAAATCGGGGTGCATTTTAATCACGAATATTTCTTCCCTCTAGCGGCCACAATGAATAACTACAAGTACACCATACTAGCGTCAAGCGTGCCACATTAAGTGTAGTGCTACTTCCGGTTGAACATTCAAAAATAAAATTTTTACAGTAGCTGTAGTTACGCACTATGACCACCGGAGGGTGTATGCTCAGATTATACGTTTTTGTCACATTGTCACGTTTTTCATTTAAATTGGAAAAATCTTGTTTAATCTCGTGACCACAACAGAGAATTATTTTATTTTTAATTGTTGACAGAAGTGCGGCCATTAAACAAACACACAAAAAAAAATCATAAATGAAATACACTTTTGAAATGCAGGTGCAGTTACGCACTGTGGCCACCGGAGGGCAGCGGACACTCAGGATAACTCCCCTCCGCCATTGCTCGACATGCTAGCACAGTAAAACTTCCGGTGAAGACGTTCAAAATAAAATTTCAAATGGGGCGAAGGTGTGGATGCGGGGCTTTGATTGCGGGAATAGGCGTGTTACGCTCGTAGCAGGAGTAACGTGATGTAGCCGTGGCGTGGTCACGTGATTTTTTTTGTTTTTTTAAAAATCGTGTTGACTCGGGCTGAGGACACTTCCGGCCGGTACACTTGTGTTTTTCAGCAGCAGCAGCACCCAGCGGCTCACACGGAAACATCATCATGGCAGCGGAGAGCGAGTGAGTGAGTCTGTTTGTTGACAGCGTGTTGTTGTCGACTCTCCCCTCACACCCTCAGAAATCTCACGACACTGCGTATTTTATCTCCAGCTAACCCGTTCAGTGTCAGTTACTGTGCTCCGGGTAAAATCCGATGAAGTGTCGCAGGCCGGGGGATGGAGCTAAGCAGTAGCACAGTGTGTGAGCTAACATGCTAACGTTAGCTTAATTTCTGTGAACGTTAAACAGTTAAAAACGGCTCAGAAAAAGGAAAAAAAGACCAGTTTAACAGTTTAACTCCCGCAGTTTTCTCCTCCGCAGCGTGGTGTCTGAAATCGAGGTGCTGCAGTCGATCTACCTGGATGAACTGCAGGTGGACAGGAGAGAGGACGGGTGAGACAACAGTTGGCTGTAATTTCAGCATTTTGATGGTTTAGCTTGGGCTCAGAGTTCAGACTGTTCGGTGGTGCGAGGACTCACATAAAGGGGTGGGGGGCGGTTAACAGCATTCCAAGCGGAGTGTGTGACCGTCAGCTGTTGTTAAAGTGGCTGGTGTTTTCTGTCCTCCAGGGGCTGGGAGGTGAGCCTGGTCCTGTACCCGTCCACTGCGGAGGACTCTGTCTCCCAGTTTGTCCGACTCACCCTGACACTGACCCTCGATCAGCAGGTGCACTCCCCATTTTCTGATCCTGCCATGGCATTTGTGCAGGTTGACATTCTGGATGTGAAGGGGGAAAAAAAAAACGTGACAGAAACACAATGCCCAGTATTACATGCTATAGAATGAAAGTTCCACGTGTCAGGTTGTGGTTTGTAAATAACTCTAAATAATGATCTATCTGCACCAGGTCATTGAGGATGAGGCTGGTAAATTGTGTGTTTTTGTTATTATTACTACTGCTGATGAACGAAAGTAAAGTCTGAGTCTCCTCCCCCCTTTTTGCATCTGTAGTATCCCTCGTCTTCTCCAGCCATCTCCATTCATAACCCCCGGGGGCTTTCTGATGACAAGCTCAGCAGGTAATGGACTGGACCAGTAGACTGATTAGACTCTATTCTCTCAGTGTGTCTCATTTACCGACTTCCCTGTTTTCTGCTAAGGAGCTTTATATAACAAGTGTGAAACCCTGAAGTCATGTGCATCTCCTTTCTCCTAGTGTCCGAAAGTGTCTTCAGTTGGAGGCTCAGTCCTGTCTGGGTTCGGCAGTGTTGTATCAGCTCATTGAGGTCACTATGTGCAGCGTCTTTTTCCATATCATTTATGAGAATATACTGTGTGACTCCCAGCGGATGATGGCGTTAATCCGTAATGTTGCTGATCAGTAATATTGTTACTTAAGTCCCTTGATGCTCTGTTTTGTTTTTAACTGTCCTCTGTCTTTTTTTCTTCCCAAGAAAGCAAAAGAAATCCTGACTGAAAGCAATATTCCTCATGGAAATTGTGTCATTTGTCTCTATGGATTTCAGGTATGTTGTTTTTGTCTCAATGTGTTTCCACCACATTTCCCATCAGTCACAGTGTCTTCTGTCCCATCTCACCCTTTTTATGAAGAAGCAACATGTTGAATATCAAGATTTTTTCTCATCTATTTTTACTCTTCTCACCGTCTGTCACTGTCAGAATCTCTCAGCGCTTTAGCGGATTTTTCTGTCTAAAAATTATTATTATTATTATTTATTTTATTTTTTTTTAAACATTCAACAGTCTCTTTCATGATCCTTCCTGATTCGCAAAGAAACCTCTTAAATTTTGCTCCCTGAACTCTTTCGGGAGGCTTTTGCTGAATCGAGTGCAGCAGTTTAATAGCTTTAAAGCTGCACTAATCATATCATGTTTTTACAAAAGGATAGAGTGGATATTGGACTTTGGATGTAAACATGAGGAGATTGTATGTATGCATATCAAACAGAAGTTCTGCCCTGAATCACTTGTGCCTCTCACTCATCCAGAACCCAAAGTTTAGTTGCACAGATCAGAGCTCTTGTTCTTCTTCTGGATGTTGATGTTGGCAGATTCCAAAATATTAAGCAGGTAAAAAATAATGAATAGAGTCTTTTTTTTTCCCCTTTGTACTGTTAAAAACTATGATGATTTAAAAGAGTTAATTTTTCGCTAAATGAAATATTCTGGTATACAGATCATAATAATTAGGATGGTTGTTTAATTTTGACGTGTTTAAGTTTGCTCAGTTTGTCTCAGATTCCTGGAAAAGAGGACAAGATGGACTATTTCAACAGTATTTCTACATTTTTCTGTAGTAAATGTTTTCTTTTTCCAGTGATTTACAGAATTTTCGTTATAGAAAATTTACATTTGATTGTGAAAGTTGTTCTAGTTGGTTTTCTCTATTGTTGGAGTCATTTTTAAAGCAAAAAATCCAAATATTCCAGGTTGACATTTGTGAAGATTGATGGTAAATTCAGTATCTTAAGATTTTTGGACTGTTGGCCAAAGAAACCGGTAATTTGATGAAGTCAATTTGGGATTTAGGAGACATTGACTGACATTTTTGATTATTTTCTGGCAATTTAAATGTTAATCAAGAAAGTATTTGGCAGATTAGTTTATACTGAAATTCGATTTTGTTGTATTGTTTGAAAATGTCTAAGCAGCACTCTGGATCTGACTCATGTGAAATTGTGGTGTCTTGTAAGCCCATGAGGGCTGGGTACAGTTGTTGCACGACAACTGAAATCCTTCCATGCTTCTGTGTGTGCTGGATGTTTTCAGGAGGGAGAGACGTTCACCAAGACGAGCTGCTACCACTATTTCCACTCCCACTGCCTCGGTCGCTACGCCAGCCACTCCGAGAGGGAGCTCCGCCAGAGGGAGAAGGAGTTAGAGGAGGACAAGACCAGAGAGAGAACAGACTATCAGGTCCGATATCAGCAGCTGTGTTGACAATTAATAGCTGTTATCAAAGAAATCCTGAATACTCACACGGAGTCCTCTGATAGGAGCTGACTGTGGTGTGTCCAGTGTGTAGAGAGCCTCTGGCATATGATGTTAATCAGCTTCTGTCATCCCCTGCACCCCAGCTGCCTGAGGTAAAGCCAGCTTCTAATGTACTGCTGCACTTCACAAAGCAAGCTCACCATAAGGTCTATTACTAGCTTTACCAACGGACCTTACGCTCAGGCTGTTTTGCTGACTGCTGTTTCCAGGGTCAGGAAGGAACTTTCAGCCTCAACAGATTCACTGTCTTAAAAAATGAAAAAGTAAAAGCATCAACTGACTTTGTGTTTTTCACTCAGCTGGACGAAGCAGCGATTGGTTCAGATTTTCAACAAAAGTGGGTCGAACTCCAGAAGCTTTTGGAAAGACAGAGGGCCAAAGGTGGGATCATTGACCCGGAGGTGGAATCGAATCGTTTTCTCATTCATATCAATGAGGTAAGGCTGAATCATCCGCATCTTAATGTTAGCTTGTTATATTTTGCCCCAGTCTTTTATTTTAGAGTAATCGCATACCTTTTTAACATGGCTGAGAAATCAGAGCCTAAAAATTGTCTTTATTTCCGTCATACTACAAATCACCTGCCCATTTTAGTTACTCAGGCTTTTCTAAAAGTTGTTATGGGAGGAGTGAAATCAAAGACCGTCTGGATTTTTTCTCCTTGCTCCCCCAATGGAGAGCGGATCCGCAGCAGTGTGCTCAGTGCTCCCACTGGTGGCCAGCAAATATCCATGACACAGCTGTTTTCAGCAATCGTTGATTCACAATACTGTAGCTTCTACTTCAGTGACTGTATAGGGTGGAAATTCATTCCTTGGAGAGAAAGGGAAAAAAAAAATACGAAAACCTGTCCAGTGGAGATTTAAGTAAATTTGAGTTTTAGGCTTCTGTAATTTACTAAATAAATGTAGTCAAGATGGGAACAGAAAAAGGGAAAGGAAAGGATTATACCTCTTTAAGAAGTGATACGCTTTGACCTGTAGTTTACACTTATCAACTTCAAGCTACTTTACGCTAAGGGAAAACTCATATTTTGGGAAATGCTCTTGTTGGCTGTTAAACCCAGAGTCAGACATGAAGATGGACATGAGTTTCATCTCTGCACTGGAAGCACATAGAGAGGACTGGGAGATGTTTGCCTAGCTTAGCTTAACAGAAAAGAGCAGAAGCAAACTGCTTGCCCAGCTCCGTCAAAAGTAAAAAAAACCAAACACCTCAGTACAAGCTCAAAGCTGCTTTATTAAGGCTGCTCCTACACAAAGTTATATAAAAACATTTACAGTGATGCAACTCCCACAGGCTCCATCTGTCGCTGAAAACGGAAACCTGGACGTAAATATCTCCACTGGCCCTGCGGTACCCTCTGCTTCTAATGTTTCCCCTGATGAAACTGGTATCAGAGTGGACCAGTTTGTTCCTGGACTGTCCCACTGCAGAGGTGGTCAGGGCCAGAGGCATCACAACCAGGTGAGGGGGCCGAGGAGAGGCAGGTCCAGACCTCAACACGGAAGAGCCGCCCCCATCACAGAGCAGCTGGACAAACTCGCTCTGTCCTCAGACTGCACTGAAAGACCAACAAAAGCTCAAGCTCAAGCCCAAGCCCAAGGTAGCCATGGCCATCAGATGCAAGTACATGCAGAGTTATGTCAGCCAAAGACAGGCAGGGAGGTCTACGCAGGGCAGCAAGAGAGGCAGGTTTCTCCCGACGGTCAGCCAGTGTGCAGGTCGGCTCTGGAGACCGGATGCCAAAGAGATGCTGCAGACTCTGCCGGCGGCCGTGGTCATCGTGGACGGAGAAAGGGCCCTCACCGATATGTCTCGCACAGCGGGGGCCCTGGGCCCGCGCGATGCCACTGGGACGGGCGAGCTTCGAGAAGCAGAGGAGGCGGGCCCCACCGGGGTCATGGCAGGGGCTTCCAACAGAAGGTGGTAGAGAGAGAGAGGGCAAGAGAGGAGGTGCTATGACAAAGGGCAACAGGAGGGCCAATGAACAAATGTACGTGTGCCTCCATTATGAGTTTGAATAGATTAAAACCCTGCAGCAGAAATGACATTCGCTGTAGTGTCCTAACCTCCCGCACATCGCCGTTATCCTGGTCTCTGATATGCCCTTTCATGCACACTAATATCAGATACCGATGGTTGTTGTTTTTTGTTGTGATGCAATATGACTTGAAAGAACCGCAAATAAAATTTTCTCTGGATGTCAGTGTGTTACAGTGTGTCTGTAATAAGGTTCATTTCAGTTCAGTTTAGTTACAGCAGCTGTGGCTGTTGCAGCTCGAATATCTCTCTTTGAAATGTATCAATTTGAAAATAAAGGATTCTGTAATTTGAGGCAGCTGAAGATTTGCAGGGAGTGTTAACATAGCAATACACCAGACAGGGTACTGAGGCCAGAGAGGGCCGGAGTGGTGCCCTGAGGTCCGCGGGGCAATGTGGCCTTGGAGGTCCAGTTTGTTATTAAGCCTCATAAAGGACTTTTGTACTTCAATCCATTCATCTGACAGCTGCAGTTACCGGTTACTTTGCAGATTAAAATTTAAAAAAAATAGAAAAGCAATGCATTGTTACACATTTAATTAAACCACCCAACATTAAATAAAATCAGCTTCGCATTGGCCTGCTACAACATCACAATGCAGCTAACATGTTAATACATCAGTAATAGTCACATTGTATCGTATCACTCCTAATAGAGACCATTTTGCCTGCACGGAGGGCCTAGTTTAAGTACATTTAGCTGATAACACTTACTTCAGTACTTTTACTCAAGTAAATTTTTACATAGAGGACTTTTACTTATAAAGGAGTATACTTTACAGCGTGTTTTTACTACTTTACTCCGGTAAAAGAATCTAGAGAATAGTCCTAGGTCTGCAGCTGATGGGGCTAAACTGTCCAAACCTCACAGCCTGGTAAGAACTGGTCTGGTGGTTCTTGTTCTGAAAAGGACCATTTTGCCCTGAGTACTGTGAGGCTGGAAAACAAAATTGTGATTTTTCTATCCATATTACAAATAACTGGGCAACTTCTTTGTGGCCCAGACCATCAGGGGCCCCGAAGGTTACACATTTATGGTCTGGTGTTTGTGGTATTTTGACAAATCATTAATTCCTTAATACTGTTTGCGCCACATGCAGCACAACATAAACAGGAGTTACAAGGGGCTAATGGTGACACCAGCATTATTATATAATACACATCTTGGAGAGGTTTGGTGAGTTAACATATAGTTTTAAATTTGTATTCTTTCAGTTTATCTTGTGCATATTCTTAAATTGTGTACCCAGAAACTAGTAAGAGATTTCTAACCATAGGCTACACAATGCACAGAAAGTGGGACAATCACATCTTTCTCCATCTTTACCCCTAAAAGTTTAGTTCGGCCCTGAATTCCAATGATCATAAAACCAATTTTAAAACAACGTAGCGCTAAGACACATGGGAGCTGTTGTTGTTGAACGTCGAAGGAGGAGCATCTTAGGAGGAAGAGAGGCGGAACCGTCGCCTCACCGACGCCATCTTGGCAGTTTGTTGTTGAAGACCAGCCCATCTGTATAATCTGCGCAGGGTCGCAGAGGCGTGTGGTTTGTTTTTAAAACGACTGCGGGTATGACTGGCGGGACCGAGTTTCACAAAAGCTATAATAACAACAAGGACTCGGAGTGTAGAATGGATGTAGACATGGATTCAAGTCATATTGAAACTGAGCGGGGAGAACTGGACGGCGGTATCCCGGCTGCGTGTTCTTCCAACGGCAGTGGCGGGGAAGAAGACGAGGCGGAGGCCGTTGGCCGTGGGAGACAAGCCGGGGGTTCTAGTAGTCAGCACACCCCGGACGGAGGGGTGCTCGGCAGCGGAAGAGAGCAAGAGGTGTCGGTCGAGATTGGAGAGACGTATTTATGTCAAAGAGCCGACAAGACATGGCGTGAGTGATACTACTGGTCTGCCAGTTTACACACATTTCGGTTAGCGAGCCAACGTTACTGTCGCCTTTGTTTTGGGAAGGAGATCACACCAAACTCAATTCAATTTAGAAGCTCAAAGTCTCAGTAATTCTCTAACAATGTATTTCGCTTTAGGACGTAATTCAACTATTTATATATTACGAATTATCATTGGAACTTTCTGGAAAATTCGGCACAGATGATTAAACACTGCAAACAACGTGCGAGCCACTTCTAAAAGTTGTTATGGTCCCTGGAGTAAATCGGCTAAAGTTGCAGTTTGGCGGATTTTGGAATCTCCGAATTGAAGAATGGCGCACTCCATATTAAACTACATTTTACCGGGTGAAATAACATGAAGTGGTTTTGCTAATAAACAAAAATAGTATTAAAGTATTAGGAATCTGAATGACGTTTGGCTAGACATTTTATCCAAACCAGGTAGAGTTTGCAGACAACAATTACTGGCGAAAACAGCTTGGCTTGACAAAACTCATTACCTGACGGATTTTGCTTACTTTTCAGATACAGCCGAGGTTATTCAGTCCCGACTGAATGAGCAGGAGGGCAGGGAGGAGTTCTATGTTCACTATGTAGGATGTGAGTACATCGCTAGTTGTTGATACACTCGTGAATACAATGTACACAAAGAAACCTTCACATTTACACAATCAAAGTTGATGTCTGATGTTTCTTCACTATCATCCCTGCTCTATACCCTCATTTTGCCACTCGACATACCTTGCTGAATCTGCCTGCATCCTCTCCATCCCTCTCGCTTACTGGCCCACAATGGTCTTCGTCTCCTGTTCCTTGGCGTGCAGTCAACAGGCGCCTAGATGAGTGGGTGGGTAAGGCCCGCCTGGCACTTACCAAGACAGTGAAGGACGCAGTGAGAAAGAGCACCGAGATTGGAGGTGTTGGTGATTTGGGCGACCAGCCTGAAAGGAAGATCACCCGCAATCAGAAGCGCAAGCACGATGAGATCAACCATGTCCAGAAGGTTGAGACATTGTCTGTTATCTAGTTAATTTCTGGCTGTTTGTGGTGACAATCTCGTGTACGAAATGGTCGGTGGTACCTAATGCATTTTCTTTTTGCAGACGTATGCAGAGATGGACCCAACAACTGCCGCGCTGGAGAAGGAACATGAAGCGGTGAGGCTGGACCGATGTGTGTTGGTTTCTCTTAAAGATGACACACTGTACTTAAATAAAAAGCGTGCAATTATAACAGCCTTGTTCTGTAGCTCAGTTACCTCCTTCTGTGTCCTATGCACTATTTGGTTAAATTGACTTTTGCATTTAATGTTCAACTGAGATGTTTGGTAATCTTTATGTAATAAACCATTTTCCCACTACACCACCATGCCTGTCTCTCCGACAGATCACCAAAGTGAAATATGTGGATAAAATCCAGATTGGAAACTTTGAGATTGATGCCTGGTACTTCTCACCGTTTCCAGAAGATTATGGAAAACAGCCCAAGTTGTGGATCTGCGAGTACTGCCTTAAATACATGAAGTATGAGAAGACCTTCAGACATCACCTGGTCAGTCCAGCTTTCACTTCAGTTTAGGATATAGGGAAGTTTGTGCCTCTCATGGAGTCGTCTTTTTTAAATTTGACAACCTTTGCGTTTTTGCAGCTGTTTGTTCATCCTTTTGCCATCGTTGTTTGAGTCTAAGAATGGAGACTTGACTTGTGAAATTAAATGTCCTTTAAATTCAGAGTTTTAGTCAATGTCCAGTAGAATGTCTTGACCTTTTACTTATTACTTATTATTTTGGAAAATATTGTGACTTTTTCTGTGAGTCACGTGTAACCATCAGCACAGATAACTCCAGGAAACCATTAATGGCGATGTTTCTACATCCCTTGTGACCTTTTATCACTTCAGTCCCATTGTCAGTGGAAACAGCCTCCAGGAAAAGAAATCTACAGAAGGAGCAACATATCAGTGTTTGAAGTGGATGGGCGCGACCACAAGGCGAGTACATCTGCAAAGTCTGTGCCACGGCTGAAGATGCATGCTGTTGATTGCAAAATAATACGAATTCATCCGTTTCCCACCCAGTTTTACGTGGAAATAAAACTGAACTGCACTTCGATTCTGTAAGAGACTCTTATGAGTGATGACGCTGTACTGATTGGTTGTTGGTCTCTGTTTGCAGATCTACTGTCAGAATCTTTGTCTACTAGCCAAACTATTTCTCGACCACAAGACGTTGTATTTTGATGTGGAGCCATTTATCTTCTACATCCTCACTGAAGTCAACAAACAGGGAGCGCACATAGTCGGCTACTTCTCCAAAGTAAGTCTCGGCATTGAGGGCTGTAATGTCTGGGGTTCGGTATTGTTTCCAATGGTGTTGGAGTGAAGTGGATTTAAACATATTTGAATTATATCAGTCTTAGTTTCACAAACGTTACACTTCTTTTAACCTCTTTGCAGGTTTTGCTTGACAGACCTGTTACATTTGTAATCAGTTCACTCATTTGTTAGTATTAATTGGGATCCTAAACATTCAAGTGCGTGTGTGTGTGTGTGTGTGTGTGTGTGTGTGTGTGTGTGTGTATATGTATGTATGTATATGTATAAAATGTTTGAATTGAACAGAGGACATAGCAACTGTTGGTCCTAACTGTTGCTTTTGGGCTTGTTTTTAGGAGAAAGAGTCTCCAGATGGGAATAACGTGGCGTGTATTCTCACACTGCCGCCTTACCAACGCAGAGGCTACGGAAAGTTTCTCATAGCTTTCAGTAAGTGATACAACTTTACAGAAGTTATAGTGTATGTTTATAAGTGCTACAGCTAATTATAACTTTTCACTATTGATAAAATATATTAGTTATTTTTTCCTATTCCTTTTGTAATAGCTTAACCTATAAACAATCCAGACTGACAAATGATCATTACAAATTACCAAAGCCTACAATTTAATCTTTTCTATTTTTTAATGCAAGCAGCCAAAAAAAATCAGTCCTCATTTGATGGTGACATGGAACAAAGAAAAACATAGTAATCTTAGTGCTTTTGAAACTGTAGTCAACAAATATTTGTCTAATAAGTTCATTTTTAGTTGATGAATTGCTAATCAGCATCAGTGTCAGTCTGACGTCTTGTGAATTTACTACGCCACTGATTGACTAATTTAAGCAGGAATATTCATACTGTATATACAGTATGTGCCTTCACCATGGTCTAGTGTTGGTTTCACTGTGGCTTTTCATGCATCCAACTGTAGTTGGAATACGGATCAAACTTTGTAATTATTCGCTTCATAGAGCCAACTTCTAGTCCAAAAAGAGTGAAGAAGAGCCCCTGGTCAAATTCTCAAGAATATCAGCTCACTTAACCCACACTTTCTGCATAAATGTATTGTAAGCAAAACAGTATCAGAATGTGAATTTGGCGGTTGCAGATAGTAGTGGGACAAGTGAATCATCATTTCACTTTTGCCATAAAATTTCTACTTTTACTACTGTGTGTGTAGGTTATGAGCTGTCTAAGCTGGAGAGTACAGTTGGTTCTCCAGAGAAGCCTCTGTCTGATCTGGGCAAACTGAGCTACAGAAGCTACTGGTCCTGGGTCCTGTTAGAGATCCTGAGGGACTTCAGAGGAACACTGTCCATCAAAGACCTCAGGTAGACACACAAACACACCGTTTGACAAAAAAAACCCCTAATCTGACAACCAGCACTTCTGTCTTTTTAACCAAAATCATCCCATCAGATCATACTGGTCTTAGTGGGAGCCCTGATTTTTATCATCACGTCAGACCCTCCTCCTGTTTATCCCCAGCCAGATGACCAGCATCACGCAGAGTGACATCATCAGCACACTGCAGTCACTCAACATGGTGAAGTACTGGAAAGGTCAACATGTTATCTGTGTGACGCCCAAACTGGTGGAGGAGCATCTGAAGAGCGCCCAGTATAAGAAACCACCAATAACCGGTAAGTCCAGACATTATATGACAAACACAAACTTCCATTTAATACTTAATTTTCTTCCTTTATTCTTGACCCTAAACCTGGTTTTAACTTTAACCACAAAACTCAGGATCTAACCATAAATCAGGGTTAACCCCAAGTGACAATCCCAAGATTTTGGTTTTGTTCTGCCTTAAGCAGGACTGAATGTTTACATTTTTTTAAGAGATAGCACCAGGCTAGTGAATTTGAAAGATTATAGCACAATTACTCTAGCACCGAGGAAAATAATGTCATTTATACTATTTAAACACATTTCCTATGTAACTGAACATGAAGCAACAAATGTATCTTAAGTATGAGTGTGTTTACTTCTGAAGCAATTAATTGAGTAATGGATAACAAGGTAAACAGAAAATTAATTGAGAACAATTTTGATAAGTGAATAATTGTTGAAGTAATTTATGAAACAAAAATGCCAGATATTCACTGGTTCAATGTTCTCCGATATGAGGATTAGCTGCCCTGTCAAAAAATAGTGAACATGTCCATAACTAGTTCCTAAAGCCTGAGGTGGTGTCTTATTTTGTCAGACCGGCAGTCCAAAACCCAATCATGGAAATCTATTAAAGCGAGCAAATATTCACATTTGGGAATTTTAGGCATCTTTTTTTTTTTTTTTTTTTTCTAGAAAAATTGACAGTCGATCAAGTTGTGCAGATTAACTTCCTGTCGATGGACTAACGGTTCCAGACCTTAACACACAAAACAAGTAAAATAATCACTATGGCTTTTGCATAAGTGCTGTTGGTCACTGTTGTTAGCACAGGATGCATTTTTTTATGGTGCAAAAACTACACTATTGTCAGGCAGCACAGATACGATCCAGTGAACTCAGGGTGTATTCACATTTTCTGAGACTCCTCTTTCAGTCTAAAACTTGTTAATTGTTCCTGTAGCACAGATTTTGTTTTTTTCTTTTTTCATCGCTCGGCATTAGAAAGCTCTGTTTCGTTTTTTGTTTTTTTTTTTTCTCCTTTTTTTGTGTCTGTGTGTCATCTCGTGAAGCCTGTCTCTTGGCAGTTACCATGAGTCCAACAATCGTCTGTGCGTTCTTTCCTCTGTGTTCAGGTTTTAACCTCCACAGCTGGTAACTGCGTGATGCATGTCTTTGTTTTTTACCGAGGGTCTCACTCAGGGTGTGTCTTAATCTCTTTCACAGTGGACACTATGTGTTTGAAGTGGGCGCCCCCCAAAAATAAACAAGCCAAGTTGTCCAAGAAGTGAGAGGCAGAGCCAGCGACGCCACATCTGTCCATCAGTCACCCTGTGCACATCGTCTGCCAACTTCCCCCAACTGGAAAAACCCTGCTGGTATTAAAACCCCCTGTATATAGTTGTTAGTAGCATCTGTCAGTATTTTCTTACAATAAATATATATATATATAAAAACAGACATATCTCCTGTTTCCTTCTTTCCTTAGTACCACCTGCTTCTAAAAGTCTGCCAAAGTCAAATAATATAAAATACCAAATAAAATGGTATAATAATGAGAGTGCCCAGTAAAATACTGTACAATAATAGTGCATATCGTGGACAGTGTTATGTTCTGTGTAGGGTAAGGTGGAGCATTGACATCTAATATAAAACTAGAATTAACTACAATGGCCACTATACCCACAGGCAGGGCTGGACCCCCAACTGGGCAAAGTGGGCAGACTCTAGGATAACTCCCCTCATGTTGAGCATATTCCTAAATAAAGTTGTGTTCAATCAAATCATCCCCAAACAAAGTCATATTAAGTTTTGTGTCAGCACGGGAGGTCCGGGTGCAGGGGGTCAACCGGTCACGATCCTAGGAAGAGTTGGACAATCCTGTCCCAGGAGTCGTGAGGACCTCAGACAGGTGTCGCTAGTAAGGGCTGCGTCCCATTCAGATGCTCCGGCTTCAGGGCCCGGACGTTACAGCTGCTGTCTCACCGGCAGAGCTGAACGGTGCGGAGCCATCATTCACGATATTAGTTCCACCCGAGCGTGTCGCTGCTGTAGGAAGGTTTAGAGAGAAGACCAGGTCCATTTGCTGGGTTTTTCCACCCCAGGAAATTTAAATCGGTTCATCTTAAGTGAGGGAGGGAAAAAAAAGCTTTTTATTTTTACCCGGTGAGCAGGTGAACAACAGTCCGTGCAGGACCCTGCGCCTCCGTCGGCGGGATTTCGGGGAGTCCAGCAACAGGTGAGTTGTTTTAACAGATTGTGATTGGAAGCTTTATATAAAAACATTTCAATGATCTGCAGCGTAGTGGCATCAAAAAACGATCAAATTCGTCCGAAACGAGCAACATTTAAGTCTTCATCCATGTTTGTGGTGGTGTCTGTCTCACATTTAGACCAAGCCTTCAGCTTGGCCCGTGTCTTGTGTGAAACGTTGTAGTTCCCCCGGAGCAACGGGCCTTCAGATGTAGCGTCCAGGCAACTTCCCACCGTGTGGTTTGTCACCGGAAACTCTCATTTCCCGGCCCGATGTAGTTCAGGGTCCGATTGTAATGAACAGAATAAACACAAGGGGGCGCCAACGGCTTGTCCGACCGCCTCGAACTTAGTCACGAAGGAGCCGCAGCAAAGATGAGGTGGACAGACCCAATGGTCAAGCAGAATGGATAACCTCGTCCCATGAAGCAGTAATAACACGAACGTTACACAGAAAAGGAGCATTTTGAACAGTAAAAGTCGCTGGAACAAGTTCATTTAGGAATCTAAATAAAATCACAACGATTATTTTATAAAATCCAGATCAAGTCAAATATGAAAGTGCAGCGTCTGCTCCCGGATAAAATCAATTGTGCTTGTTTTTCTTTATCAAAAGAAAAAGGCCCGATTGACCCCCACTGACCTGTTGTTTAGTCCCCCGACAGTGGTGAATGTTTCGTTGGTGCACTTACTCCAGACAAACGCCGTGGTGTGCTTCAGAGGTGATACGGTGCCTTTTTATAAAGAGTCCTCATCAGGGAAATGGCATCATGTTTTTTTCAGGCAAACCCACTGTGGGGAAACGGAGGACAGAGCAGCTGGATGGAGACCGGGAGGCTGCAGGGTTAAATCCTGAAGCAGAAGGCAAGACATGGGCAGGGAAGACGAACCTCCTCCTCCTCCCCCTAGTTGCTCAGTGGTGTGTTTTTAAGGTATAGACTCTTTTTGAGCTTGAGCTTTCACTTAAACTTTTCAAGATAAATTGATGGAAACGTTAATTCTCACAACATAGTGTTCATGTTCACACTGTGTGGAGTTTTTTGATGATAATCCATTATGGTTTTTATAGAAATGAGTGTGTTGCAGTGCAGAAACACTCGGACAGAAACACTTATGGAGGGCAGCTTCTGCCTGGAAAACCATTATGAATAATTAGGAATGATGAAATTAATTAGTTTTGTTTTGACCTAATTATCACATAGAATATTATTATGACTTAATATCTCATTGACATGACTTAGTAAGTCAATTCTGACACATCCCATGCGTTTTGAGGATTATACAATACCTCTGCATCCAGTACAGTGAGAGGTCCAGGACGCGTTTAGCCTAGCTTAGCGTAGCACAGATACTGAAAGCTGGAAGAAGCCGCTAGTCCACCTCCATCAAAAGAGAGAAATAGTTGTTTTTTTACACTTATCCATTAACAGGATACATTCGTTCCAGGCTTCATAAAGTATTTGCCAATTACCCAAGTCCTTATGTTCCTAGTTATGGTCAGTGTCACGTGCTGGGAGATGGATTGCTGCCACAGAGGGGGTAATTAGCTCTGTCCTTCCAGCTGTTTGTCATTGATCAGCTGTATTGATGATTCCAACACCGCTGGCTGTGGGTGCTCTTCACTGCAGATATGAAGCATTTGTGAAAGTTCAATAAGGACATTCTCAAGATCTTTTCAGTATAAACAAGGAGGGGGGGGCTGAATTGACAAATTTTTCAAAACCGTGTGTACTTAAATGATACGCCATTTTTGATGCTGTAAACAAATCCCAGGACAAGACCAAAACCAACAATGTGTTGGACTGACTTCTCTTCGAGTGCATTGCTTCCCCCACAAAATGGACTACTGGCAGAATAATCTGGTGCTCGACTGAGGATTTGGGGCAGCAGGACAGTGTGTGTGGGACTGAGTCAAAATTAACTACTGTGTGTGTGTGTGTGTTTATGGTGATGAAGGAACATGGAACCCAGTAAAACAGTGGGACTCAGCGATGTGTTTTCAATAGGTTTGAAGACCGATGGAGCTCTGTGATACAGAGGAGTAAGATATACCAGGCTCTGGATTCACACATGGCACTTACTCATTGATGGTTTTGGTCTTTTCGTGGAATTTCAACAGACTTACCTTTTAACCAGAAGGCTTGAATTTCAGCTGTGGTTGTTCTAATGGCCACTACAATCTGCTCCAAGAAAACCAACACTATTGAAGTTCTCTATAAATAGAAAGTATATTATTAGGATACCACATCTGAAGACAGGTGTGTCTCTCCTCAAGGCCCCCCCAGTCTGTGCCTTTGTCCAAAACTAAATTTTCTGGCTTAATGATGGCAGCAACCCAAACTCCAAAATGTTCTCTAACAAACACTACAGCCATGTTATTAAGCAGTCTATGATCTAAATACCCCTCTAACACACTAACACGTCTAAATGTAATCTGACCTCCGCTCAACAATACCTGTACATCAATACAAGAGCATAAAATAAATTGCATGGACACAAAATAAGGGGAGATTGTTTTATTTCCAAAATCGTACTTCAAAACCACGATGGTCATTTATAAGGCATTCATAACAATTTTTTTTTTATTTTGTTTTTTATTTTGGTTTTTGGACACTTGAGACAGTTTTGATGCTTTCAGAGAAGGTATCCTAAAACAGGAGTACAGCTAAGGCACAACACTATCCCCAGTGAGAAATCAATAAAGAAAAGCAAGCAAAAAACAAATAGTCAATAAGAGAAAGAAATGGCACTGGGAAAACAAAAACCTTTTACAAAAAAAAAAAGGTACTAGGTAGAAAAGAAAGAAACAGCAACAAAATGAGGCAAAAATAAAAAGTACAAACAGAACAAACATCAGCTGGGATTTTCCTCCAGAATCTGAAGACTTGTCAACATCTGGACGTTTTCACACCATCAAAATGTCATAAAAATCCTCTTAAAAACAGTCACGTGACGTCTGTGGCACCATCACAGCACTGTGTCCAAAGACCTGGACCTTGCCAGTAGTTAACTTAAAACTATACATCATCTATTAAGTATTTTACAAAATACTGATTTTTACATAGATTCGCTTGTCATAAGAACAAAACATATTGGACATAAAATGGCTCTGGATTTTCAAATTAATACTATTCACCTTGAGCAGGAACAAAACATAAATAAAGCAGAATTTATTTGTCACATTCCATTTTTTTTTTCCTTTTAAATGTTGAGGACATTTTTTGACGCTTGCACTAAAATGACTGTTGTGATGTAAAATATTCAGGATTTCTCTGTTTAGATCAAAGTCTATGAAGTTTTGGAAGCTGTTAATGTTTAGACTTTACAATGTCAGTGATTCTGATCGATCTAAAAAAAAAAATTCCTAAAAATCCTGCGAGAAATGGTTTGAAAGGTGACGACGCCAAAAATCCAAACGAGTTTGATTAAATTGCAATCAAACATTTTCTAAAATTAAATAGTTTTGTACATCTTGCATTCTGTTGAGCCCTTAATGCAGTGGCGATAACCTACTGATGTTTGTGCTCTCTGCATGTTTTGGTCCTCTACACTGCTGCTGTACTGTTTGTGCAGCTCCACAGAGAATGGCTCTGACAGGGTTAAACCCAGCAACACCAGCTGATTGTGCTCAATAAGAATCCAAACATCTGGTAACATCTGCACCATGTGTCCATCATTTCAGACAATAAATTATATAAAATAAACACAGTCTTTAGAATAAATATGACGTACTGTTCGTGTCCTTTAAGTGCTGACTGTGAGAAAACAACAGTTCATTGTGAGCTTTACTCCCATTGTTACAAAACTCCACCGGTCTCCAGTTTTGGTCCCAATATCAATATTGTATATGATGACTGAACAAACTGGAATAATTTATTCCAAAAAATATAAATGATTAGTTTTTATAGTAATGAACAATATAAGTATTGATTGAACCAGTATGGATTAGGATTTGTTCACTGAGATTACCCTGCACCATTTACTTTTAAAGGACCAGTGTGTAGGATTTAGTGGCATCTAGCGGTGAGGCTGTAGATTGCAGCCAACTGACTCCCCCTCCCCTCACCCCTCCCTATGTACGAGAACCTCAAGTAATGTAAAAACGCCAAAGGCCCCTATCTAGGACCAGTGTTTGGTTTGTCCGTTCCGGGCCACCGTAGAAACACGGCGGTGCAACATGGCGGGCCACGTGGAAGAGGACCCGGTCCTTATGTAGATGTGAAGGGCTCATTCTAGGCTAACGAAAACACGACGACTCTTAGTTTCAGGTGATCCTACACTAATGAAAACATTACATTCTATTTCTGCCAATAGATCCCCCTAAATCCTACACACCGGCAAGCAAACATATATTTTTCAAAAGGTCAAAATACTGCTCTAAAATCCAGTGTCGTATTGTCAAATTCTCAAATTAAACAAACCAAACCCAATCAGAGCCTAAATTGATTAAGATATTTTTCCATGTAAAAACCTCAGTCATTTAGTTTAACAATTGCACTGATTTTAGACATAAAAGTACCTGTAGTGTTGCCATTTTGAATTTAGTGTATCTCACTAAAACTTGCTGTGTAAATTTCAATGTCGGACCTTTAAACACAGTCTTTCCAGTTTCCACTGGGCCCTTCTCTATTTCGCATCGTTGTGAACAGATTGTTACGCATTACTGCTGAAACCCAGACTGGCTATAAATATTCGCTGAGCCAGCTTTCTTGGCACAGTATCGATCACCGAGCAGCGTGGAAGTCTAAAGGTGCATCTAAATGCCTTGGTTGGCCTCCTCCCCTCCACTCACCTGCTGCTATATCCAAAGCTGAACTCACAGGAAGTAATCATCTTACTGTTGTATGGAAGCAAATGTGGTTCAAAACTGAGAAATATGCAACGTCAGATTAACAAAAATCACAATATAACAACTGATATAGTTAAAGACACAAACCAAGGAACTTTGTTCAGTCAGTGCTTTTACCCATCAACATGTTCTGGTTATTATCAAATGAGATTAATATAGGAATAATAAATGACTTATGTAACAATGATGTTAAATTTGAAACTGTACAATCGCTGAATAGTAGATTCAAAGAACATTCATTTTGCAATCAGTTTGGGTATTAAACTATAAATTTGCTGCTTTTCTCAATTTTTGATATTATAAATGGAGTATTGCTCATATATACACATGATATAAATATGCATTTTCAAAGCTCGTGCTCTAACTGTTGATCTG